>NC_041389.1:724284383-724307900 GCF_002162155.2 Triticum dicoccoides | reverse complement strand
AAAAGAAGAAAAAAAGATGTGTATATGCTTATCCTTATTCTCTCCTTCTAGAATTCCTTCATTCACGCGCACCAATGGCAAGGTTCCAAGCAATCAACCACTTCTCCCTAAATTGTCTTTTCTCATCCCATACATGTCATGTAGATGTGGAAAGTACATGCTCCTACCTTAGCTACACTGAGGGAGCCAATAACTAATCTAACTAATACTCCACATCTCATCCATCCATGCTGCACAGCACCACACTGGAGGTGTCTAATAGTATAGCCTGTTGTTGGCCATATGATATTGACATGCAATGTAAAGCTATTATTTATAACCACTCGTATAATAAGGTTGGCTATAAGGTTAATTATAATACTAGTATTTTTTTCCATCTTCCCGTTCCTCTTTCTTCAAAGTTATTGAAAGTTATTGTATTTGCCTAAGAGCACATGTAGAGGCAGGTTCTTGCGTGAGAGCCCACGCCTACCTGTTGAGAACCGACATCAACGAAGCGGCTTTAGCGAATCGTCGTTAGGAAACGTAGTTAGCGGTTATTAGTGTCCAAGCGTAGTTTCAGACGCATCTGTCTGTACAGGCGCCTCTTTGTACAGACGCCTTCACAATGCGTCCCAAATCTTGTATAAATATGTGATTCTCAATCAATGAAAGGATCAGATCATTCGTACAATCACTCTTACTTTTTACACGTTATCAGCACTGCTCTGCCAAAAGTAAGATAGAGCCATCGCCGGGAAGGACAAGAAAAGGTATGTCATGGCAGGGAGAAACCTGTCATCAGCGGCTTTCGCTTTCGCTCGCTTTATCCAAAGAAAGAGCCGTCGCCTTTCCCGCACTCCTCGCCACCGTGCCGCACGTCGCCGTCATGGCCTTGGTGTAAGGAGCGGCCCACGTCGCCGCTTCTTCGCCGGGAACCACCGCCAGAACCGCCGCCGTGGATATGCACGCCATGGCAACCACCCTGTGCACCAGGCTGGGCCTTCCGCCACGGCCACTGCTGCAAATGGAGAGATACCTGCAATGCACCAGGCCGGGCCTTCGGCTCCGGCAGTCGCCAACGAGTACGTCAGACACGCGACTACACCAACTGTCCGATGGAGTGGTTGCTTGCAGGGCCATCGGCGCCGTTTCTCGGAGAAGAGGAGATGTTCCCTTGTGAACTCGCGCCGCCACCACTGCCCCCGTACTGCCTGCAGCACGAGTTTGGACCGTGCCCAGCGCGTACGGGCGCACAACCGCGGCTGCCGTCACCGACGCCGTCGGATGAACTGCCGGAGCACTTCTTCCCTCCTGGATACGGTCCTGTCCCGGATCTCCCGTCTCCGACGCCGGCAGCAGTGGAAGTCCACGCCTACTCCACCGTCCCCGATCTAAACATGGCCATCAAGGAAGAAGAAGAGGAGATGGAAGGACAGGGCTCGTCGTCGACGCCGCCGCCGCCTCATTCATCACCGGCGACACCACCCTGCCTCCAGCGCCACCCCTCCCTCCCACGCCTCCACCGGAGGCGCGTCGGATACTGCGGCAGTTCGCCGCGGCCATGGCGCAAAACCGCGCAGCCACCCTCGGCCTCACCGGCGCCCCCGGGGCGTGCAGCAGCGGCCGGGGTCGTGCGGAGATGTGGGGCACACCCCGCCTCCCTTGAAGACGACGCCATGAGCAGGGAAGAGACGGTGTGGTGAGGTGTTGTGCCAGATCGAGCAGAGAAGTGGGGAACGGGAGAAGCGGCGCTGTGTGGGAAACCCTCGTGCGTGCTATCCTTATCCTTCTCTCTGTCGGTGCATGGGCCAGCCCAAGTCACGTACGTTCTCACCAAACAGGCCTACAGGCCAAGAAATCCAATAAATGGCTGCTGGCGCTGTGTCGTTTCCAACAGGAAATAGCCATAGTGTATATATTGTACAGCAGCTTGTTCTTTCTATTTGAGAGTAGTATTTTATTGTATTAAGAACCTCTGCTTATCATATTCAGTACTGTATTATAAGTGTGAATATTTAGACTATGTATCGTCTAACATAAAGTCTCAAACTATGTGTACATATTCTATATGATTGCTTCAGCATTTTTTTTAGAATATGTAATTCTTGTTTATTTTACAATTCAAAATTTGGGATCACAAGGCAGATGAGGCATCTACTGCACTTTGCAGATTACCCTCATCGCTGAAAGATCTGCATTTTGCCTTTTCTATTTTGGCAAAATGACTATCTTCGAGTGCTCTCCCAAATATATGAAATTGATGTGACTACCTCGAATTTTATACTTGCAAATCACAAGGTAATTGTGTGATCTACTGCATCAAATTGCAGACTATCCACTCTTGCTGTAAGGTCTACATCTAGTATTTTGACAGATGACTACCTTCAAAGTGTTTTTGTAAAATGTAGTATGACACAAGGTAATGGACATATGAACATCTACTGGTCAAAACCAAATTATGCTCTCCATTACTATGAGATCTACACCGCAATGGTGACTATCTTCAAAGTGCCATATACATAAAATGAGGTCTACACATATAAGTATAAAGCATCAGCTATACTTGAAAATTTTGCTTCTTCGAAGCATTTGTTGTACTTATATTTTACTCTCATAGTAAAGCTAAAATTATGCATGATAATACCATGCAGGAAATGGCTGGCGTTATGAACAAAGAATTTCATGAACTTGAACTAGATGGTAGTAACTATTTACCATGGGCTATGGATGCAGAGATAGCCCTTGAAAGTCGTAAACTCGGTTCCACCATCATCACACCCATTGAAGGCTCCGGAGAAATCCCCACGGCAGCCAAATATACCGCTTTAAGTTTCTTAAGGCACCATCTCCATCCGGACTTAAAGTCGGAATATTTGATGGAAGAAGATCCACTAGTTTTGTGGAACTCTCTCAAGGAGAGATATGACCAACAAAGAGCAGTTATGCTGCCAGAAGCACAGAGAGAATGGTCCCTCATAAGGTTCCAAGATTTCAAATCTGTGGCAGCATATAATTAACTCTGCAGTTCACAAGGTTAACTCAAAACTAAGGTTTTGCAATCAAGCAATTTCCGAAGAAGACCTTATTGAGAAGACCTTGTGCACTTTCCACCCCTCAATGAGAGTACTACAACAGCAGTACCGTCAACAAAAATACAAAAAGTATTCTGAGCTCATATACACTTTACTTCAGGCTGAGAAACATGATGAACTTCTCATGAAGAATCATGAGACACGCCCAACGGGCTCAATGCCACTCCCTGAAGCACATGCTAACACTCAGTTTACTAAAAAGTATGGGGGCAACAAAAAGAATTTCTCGAAATTCAATGGAAAGTGGAAAAGGAACAACAAGCAGAAAAGCTTTGGTCAATCTAAAGGTAAAGGTCACTTCAAGAAAAATGACCGAAACACCAACTCCGAGATTTGTCAAAGGTGTGCATGTACTAACCATCGTACTAGCAAATGCCGAACTCCCAAGCATCTAGCGGATTTATATCTCAAATCCACCGGGAAAGGCAAACAAGTTCATGGAAAAGCAGAAGCTCACTTCAATGCTTTACAACAAGAAGAGAACCTTGAAGCTAGCACTTCTCAAAGCGCTCCTCGGGAAACAAGGAAGAAGCATGAAGATCTTCTTGATGTCGACAACATGATGGTGGAATACACCCAAGACGCATACGGAGATCTCATATAATCTCCACATCACTCATTTGATGTTATCAGCTATTTTATTGTAATGATGGAAGTTATAATTTGTATAACTCTAAGTAGAATAAAGTCCTACGGACCAATCATATTATGTAATTCAGACACAATGTCATATTTATATTTGTAACTGTAATATGAATACTTTGTATGTATTTATATGTGAGTAATGAATAAAATTTCATCCTAAAATATTCTCTCACTCTATATAGATTTTACGGGAAAATAATCCAATGGAATAAGAATTATGTTTGGTGGACAGTTGTACCACTAACACAATATTAAGGGAAATAAAATATTTCCAAACTCTAACTAAGAGAAAAGGGAATATTATGACCATCGCCGGTCGCGATGCCTCGATTATTGGTTCAGGACGAGCCACACTCGTTCTACCTATGGGTACTACAATTGTAATTGAGGATGCACTCTTGTATCCTGAATCTACACGCACCCTTCTAAGTTTCAAAGACCTCAGATCAAATAATTTCCATCTGGAAACAATTTCTGAAAATAATTCTGAATATTTACTTTTAACAAAGAGTATTAGGTCTGAGAAACAAATTCTTGAGAAATTCCCCTCACTTTCATCTGGAATATATTACAGTTATACAAAACCCATTCCACATGTTGCGTACAAAATAATTTTTCAAGACCTTAATAAATTCAAGACTTGGCATGATCGCCTAGGTCATCCTGGCATAGGGATGATGAGAAAAATTATTGACAATTCTATTGGTCACAGCCTTCCAACTAAAAACTTCCCTAAATCATCAGATTTTGTGTGCACTGCATGTGCAACTGGGAAATTAATTATAAGACCATCTTATCTTAAAGTAAAAAATGAGTCACTTAATTTTCTTGAACGCATTCAAGGAGATATATGTGGTCCAATTCAACCACTATCGGGACCTTTTAGATATTTCATGGTACTCATAGATGCATCTACTAGATGGTCACATGTGTGTCTATTATCCACACGAAATCATGCTTTTGCCAAGATAATTGCTCAAATTATCAAATTAAGAGCAAATCATCCTGAAAATAGGATAAAAACAATTCGAATGGATAATGCCGCTGAATTTTCTTCACGTGCATTCAATGACTATTGCATGGCTATGGGCATTCATTTAGAACATTCTGTGCCATATGTTCATACTCAAAATGGTTTGGCTGAATCTCTCATCAAAAGAGTAAAATTAGTTGCTCGACCACTATTACAGAATTGTAATTTACCAGCATCTTGTTGGGCACATGCGGTATTACACGCCGCCAATCTGATACAAATCAGACCAACTGCATATCATACAACCTCCCCGATACAGATAGTACGTGGCACTCAGCCAAGTATTTCCCATCTGCGAAAATTCGGTTGCGCAGTATACGTACCGATATCACCACCGTAGCGTACAACCACGGGCGCCCACAGAAAACTAGGGATCTATGTGGGTTATAATTCTCCGTCAATTATAAAATATCTTGAACCTCTTACAGGGGACCTGTTTACTGCCCGCTACGCTGATTCTATTTTTGATGAGGACCATTTCCCGGCATTAGGGGAAGAGTCAAACCACAAAGAATGCCAGGAAATCGATTGGAATGTAACAGGCATTCAGTCCTTAGATCCACGTACTAAACAATCTGAAACTGAAGTTTAGAGGATTATAGATTTGCAACACATTGCAAATAACCTGCCAGATGCATTTACTGACCATAAAGGTGTCACTAAATCACATATTCCCGCTGTTAATGCACCAGACCGAGTGGAGGTACCAAGTAAAACCACTCAAACCCCAAATGAGAGTAAGAGGGGGAGAAATCTGGTTAGCCGGAATATAGCTTCTCAAAAGCCTCCGCGGAAACAGAGGAAATCAAATCCTCTACCAGTAAATGCAATTCAACCTCAAGTTGAAGGACACCAATCAGATGCTCAACATCTAGAACCCAGCATAAATGCGCATACAAATATAATAGCTGGGACATCGGAACACCATGACTCTATTGTTGCGGGAAATCACATAGAGTCTGAAGGTATAAAAAATTTTCCATAAACTATATAGAATCAGGAGAATCATACAACAGAGAGACTACAATTGTCGACATATATTTTTCCTCCGAAATTGCCGAAACCCTTCAACTGGATCCAGAACCAAAGACCGTCAGGGAGTGCCTCAAGCGTCCTGATTGGCCTAAATGGAAGGAAGCAATTGAGGCAGAACTGCGCTCGCTCAATAAAAGAGAGGTATTTTCCTCAGTAATACCTACTCCTCATAATGTCTTCCCTATGGGAGCGAAATGGGTTTTTGTTCGGAAAAGGAATGAAAACAATGAGGTGGTGAGATACAAAGCGAGGCTTGTAGCACAAGGGTTCACGCAGAGACCCGGCATCGATTACGATGATACATACTCTCCTGTTATGAGTGGAATAACGTTTCGATACTTAATATCTATGGCAGTACAAATGAGTTTATCTATGCAGTTGATGGATGTAGTGACAGCATACTTATATGGGTCACTCAAATCGGACATATATATGAAAGTCCCTGAAGGACTTAAAATGCCGAATCCAAAAGCAAATCGCAACGCATATTGTGTAAAATTACAAAAGTCACTCTATGGCTTAAAACAGTCGGGCAGAATGTGGTATAACCGACTAAGTGAGTTCCTTATTCAGAAAGGCTACTCAAATAATGATGATTGCCCTTGTGTATTTATAAAGAAATCCTCAAATGGATTTTGCATCATCTCTGTGTACGTTGATGACCTCAATATCATTGGGAGTACACCTGATATAGAAGAAGCACGCAATCATCTAATGGCGGAATTTGAGATGAAAGATTTGGGAAAGACCAAATTCTGCTTAGGCTTACAGCTTGAGCACCTTCCCTCAGGAATTTTAGTATACCAACCTGCTTATATTCAAAAGGTTTTGGAGAAATTTAATATGGATAAATCATATCCAACCAAGACACCCATGGTTGTCAGATCCCTTGATATGAATAAAGATCCTTTTAGACCTCGGGATGATGACGAAAATATATTAGGACCTGAGTTCCCATATGTCAGTGCCATTGGTGCGCTAATGTACCTTGCAAATTGCACCAGGCCTGATATTGCATTCGCGGTAAATTTACTAGCTAGACATAGCGCTGCTCCAACAAAACGTCATTAGACGGGAGTAAAGAATATCCTTAGATATTTACATGGCACAAAAGATCTTGGTTTATTCTATCAGAAAAACCAAGATATGACTATGGTAGGATATACTGACGCTGGCTATCTATCTGATCCTCACAACGCCAGGTCACAGACAGGTTTTGTATTTTTATATGGTGGAACTGCTTTTTCATGGAAGTCAACAAAACAGCCTCTTGTAGCAACTTCCACTAATCATTCTGAAATTATTACATTATTTGAAGCATCAAAGGAATGTGTATGGCTTCGCAGGATGATTAACCACATTCAAACTGCATGTGGTGTTGGTTCATTAGGATCACCAACTATTATTTATGAAAATAATGCAGCTTGTGTTGCTCAAATGCA
Source organism: Triticum dicoccoides (assembly GCF_002162155.2). Classification (NCBI taxonomy): domain Eukaryota; kingdom Viridiplantae; phylum Streptophyta; class Magnoliopsida; order Poales; family Poaceae; genus Triticum; species Triticum dicoccoides. The sequence goes on along the minus strand of NC_041389.1, from coordinate 724,300,671 downwards.
AATGGGTTATATAAAAAGTAATATCACAAAACACATTTCTCCTAAGTTGTTCTATCCTCATGCATTACAGAAAAATGGAGAAATTGATATTTTGCAAACTAAATCATGTGACAATCTAGCAGATTTGTTCACAAAGTCTTTACCAAATTCAACATTCTAGAAATGCATTCATGGAATTGGTATGAGACGACTTCGAGATTTGCAAAGTTCAGGGGGAGAAATCTCCTGAAAATATAATCCTTTTAGTTATCAGCAGATAATGAATATTGTACTCTTTTAGTTATCAGCAGATAATGAATATTGTACAATCACTTTTATCTTTACAACACCCACAAGCAGGAAGACCTATTCAGGAGATCCTCTGGTGAGCTTTTGAGTCATATTTTACGAGGTCGGTTGTTCGCTCTTGAGCTTGAAGCCACTATTCTTTTTTTGCGATCAAAATGATTGCATTAATCATGGAAGATCATTACAATCCTTTCGGCAGAGGGTGCCAATTTCATCAGGTCCATTACACAGCCATACAACGGTGCGAGGTACAGTGACCCAAGTGTGCAAGTGTATGACTTCATTCCTACACCTATTCACATGCGAAATCACATGCTCACGACCTAAGGACAGTAGCCTTTTTATCTCACCAATCATAGTTGTTACGGGTTATCTATTCTGATCAAGTTCCTTGATCATAGTGGCTGCAATAAGACTCTGTTTCCAGGATTCAATGACCAAGTAAATTATTACAAAAACAGGATTTTTTTTTTTGGAAACAATCATACCAGCCTATTTATAGCCAAAACCGGTCAGAGAGAACCCAACCTGGCGATTACACATGTGAAAAACTGCAAATGGAAAATACTAGCGCTATAGGGTTTGAACCGGCCAAAAATTAAAAAGGGAGAGAAAGATATAGCTAAGGCTCATGATCCAATCCGGGGACAAGGTTACCAATGGCCAATACCACCGAATGTGGTTCGTACAAAGGCGTTAATGATTAAAAAATAGTCCTATATAATCAAACACTTGATATGCCAACAATAATCATCACCACTCTTTCTGTCAGCGTGTGCCAACAAATTCTACATTGATCACCATGTTCTTCCCTGTCTCTGGCAGCTGGCGGCTATCAAGACTACACCACGCCTCTGCAATGACACGCTGTCAAGAGCTAATCGAGACCTCAATGATGCACACATCTAAATTATTAAAAAAGGAAAAGGAACGAGGAAACAATTGACATGACGCCAATAGTCATGTATCAACATCAACCACCCTTGTGGCAGCACCCAAACCGCGATAAGTTTTTCCAAAAGCGATCCTCTCGAAATGAAATGATTCATGGGTGACTTAGGATGTCAGATATTGTGATTTCACCCAGAAGAGCAAATTTGACGTCAGATCATGTAATCCTCTGGCTCCTTTTTGATGATAGACTAGCACGTCCGCAAAGCCACATTTGAGGGGCCCATTCCTCGAAACACATGTATGGCGATTACGAAAACAACATGGTGGAAAAAAGAGGCTAGCAGCTCATAGGACCCTCACAAAAAACAACAGCTCGCATATGGGCGTCGGACAAAAAATTCGATCGTTGGTGGACGCAAAAAAAACTAGGACATTTATGTGGCAAAACACGCATAAACAGGCGAGTCATGTTCATCCAGAAGGCTGGTCGTAACGGGGAGTATTATATACTAGTATCACGCACATGATGCTAGTGTATGATACTACTACATAATGCATAGTATATCATAGTTAGTATCTTATGTTGCATTATTAATTGACATGCATGACACAAATTATACAATAATATTTAATATGATACGGTATCATGATATGATACCACATCATCTTTTTTCTATTTAATTGTGTGCCACATCATTCAAAAATAAAGTTTAGTTGGCATGTATGCTACCGTTTATAATACTTTCATTACAACCAGGCGAATACATGGCACGGGGAGCCATGCATAGGCACTGCATGCATGCAGGGTTCTGCTCTTGCATGCGCCCATGCGCTGCGTTCACATCCGTTCATCCATCCATGCTGCTCAAATGAGAAAAGTTATCCACGCACGCATGATCAACGATGTACACAGGCCCCTCAAAAAGACCCATTTCACATTCTTTTTTATCCATTTTGATGACAAGTACTTTCGGGCGGAGGGAGTACAACAGAAGTAGTATATACTAATTCGATCTCCCTGTATTAATCCTAGCCGATGAAATTAGCTCACCTAGCTAGCCAAGAATACGTAAGTTCATCCGAGGAGATCGAATTTATATATGCCACAGCTGGCTAAGCTTAATTACCCCCCTCCATCATTAATCCTTGTCTCCTTCATATTTTGCGGCGGGTACCTTTGTTCTTTCATTTGTGCAACCAGCTAAACGATCTGACCAACGGGGCATTTTCGTCAGATTGGTGTGGTTTTAGTCGGCAGCGTACGCGTCTGGTCCTTCCCATCTACAATCCTGCAATGTCGATTGATGCCCTGCAATGTCCTTGCTCGATTGCCGGGGACGAAGTTTCACTTTCACCACCCGGTTAGCCAGATAGTAAGTAAATAGATACCCAAAAGCTGGCTGGAATAGTTGGAATGTAGGATTATCACATCCATACCACTAAAGGAAAATAGTCTCAACACAAATCATCTGATGAATCAGATCCATTAGCGCAGGAAATGAAAAGACAATGCGCAGGATTAATACAGGAAGGTTAAATATGTCACGGCTTGTACCCATAGGATTAATAGAAGGAAGTGAACATCGAAATATATCTTTGTCTGTGTGGTGTTTGGTTATTCCTAACCCTAGCTCATTTACTTATGGTTTATTTTGTTCACATGCATCATGTAGTTCTATATCTCACCGTAGCATTGTTTTGGCCTACACTTCATACTTACACGTCCGCTAAACTTGCTAATAATCAAAGTGAATTTGTAGTTGTCCCTATTCACCCTCTCTAGGTTCATATTGATCTTTTCACTGTCCATATCTGCCCCACCACCCCGATCCCTTTTGTTTGTATTGTCGATCTCTCCTCCTAATTTGGTGTCTGCCCTATAATCTCCAGCGACGTCTTTGTACGCAGTCTTGATCCGGTTCATAGCCAGTCAAAAAATAATAAACAAATAATTACAAAAGTTTGTCAACAGTCCATGATTTCACCATATACATGAATGTAACCAAAATACAACCTATAGTTTTCTGTTTATTTGTTCGTAAGAAAATAATTGTACAGTGTAGAAATCTATGTAATTAAGATATTCACTTCTACAAAAAAACACTGCCGTGGCACTAAAACAATAAAAAATACAGGTATGGCTTGTAAACAGTAAATGACACTTGTAGTAGTAAAAATATGCAAATGGTGCGTGGCACTATGGTAGGGCACCAATATATGCTCAGTGATGCTGGCCATGCTCTATATATACATGCATCCTTGCCGGGGTATGGACACCCAATCTCCATCTATCATTGCCGATCTATTCTTGATTAATCAGCTGAGATCAATCGAGGAGCTAGCTACCTCCATGACTATGGCAGCAGCACAAGGCAAGCTGAGTCCGGAGGCCATCGACAATGAAGTCATCAGCAACGGCAGCGCCAAGGACTACCTCGACCCTCCTCCGGCGCCGCTGGTTGACGCCGGCGAGCTGGGAAAGTGGTCGCTCTACCGCGCCGTCATCGCCGAGTTCACCGCCACGCTGCTCTTCGTCTACATCGCTGTGGCCACCGTGGTCGGCCACAAGCGCCAGACCGACGCCCAGGCGTGCAGCGGCGCCGGTGTGCTGGGCATCGCGTGGGCCTTCGGCGGCACGATCGCCGTCCTCGTGTACTGCACCGCCGGCATCTCTGGCGGCCACATCAACCCCGCCGTGACATTCGGGCTGCTGCTCGCGCGCAAGGTGTCCCTTCCCAGAGCCTTCCTGTACATGGTGGCGCAGTGCGTGGGTGCCATCTGCGGCGCGGCGCTGGTGAGGGCCGTGCACGGCGGCCACCACTACGCGCTCTACGGCGGCGGCGCCAACGAGCTTGCGCCGGGATACTCCAAGACGGCGGGGCTCATCGCCGAGATCGCCGGCACCTTCGTGCTCGTGTACACCGTGTTCTCGGCGACCGACCCGAAACGCATCGCCCGGGACCCGCACGTCCCGGTGCTGGCGCCGCTGCTCATCGGCTTCGCCGTGCTCATGGCCCACCTCGCCACCATCCCCGTGACTGGCACCGGGATCAACCCGGCGAGGAGTTTTGGTGCCGCCGTGGTGTACAACGACAAGAAAGCTTGGGACGACCAGTGGATGTTCTGGGTTGGCCCGTTCATCGGCGCCGCCGTGGCCATGGTGTACCACCAGTACATCCTTAGGAACAGCTCCATCTTCCGGTCCAACTATGATGCCGCCGTCTAGCTACTTTCATCCATTGATGCGTTCCATATCTACTAGTTGATGAGTTGAGATCCACATTATGGATGGATTAATTAGTCTGTTATTGTGTTACTGAACGTATGTATTGTATTGTATGTTAGTGTTGGGTTTACAGTGTTTGATAGTTACTGCAAGAGATGACACGTTATTCTTCATTTTACGGGTTTTGGCTCCGGTTCTTTTTTTTCCTCAATCACCATTGTCACGTTGCCTGTTTTCTTTCGCTATGTCACGTCATCTCTGTTCACTCTCCTTGTAATTTTATGTAGTTGACATTTTATACTGAATGATGGCTAGTCTAGTGCAATAAAATTCAAATTTGCCTATGTCGTTTGACTTTGAATACAGGATTTCAAGTTAAAACTAAAACATTGAATTCCTTTCAAACCCTATGTCCCTTTCCTATGAAATTTAACCAGACTGGTCGGTCACTAAATTACTTCCGCTTTACGCTTTACGGGGATCTTCCATTTTTTTTCCTGTGTAGTTTGAATTTAAAACCCCCAAATTAACTTGAAACTAATACGTCAAATAGTAGTGTTCCTATGTAAATTAGTTCATTCAGCAGCATCAAGCATCGGATCCGCATCTGCATACATGCATGCCATACAGGGGAGTAAAAATCATGCATGCATACATGGATGAAATATGGACCACGTAGCACTGGACATGCAGGTGGTACTACTGCCCCCAGGGTTTGTGAATATGGGCAAATTTTGAATTGAATCTGAATTTGATGTTTAATGTGTGTCAGACCATATAAATACATGGCGCCAAATAACTATGAATTAGTATGCGTGCACTGCATAGTAGTTCTCCTCTTTGACAGTTTACTACTCCTGCTAGTGCTTTCTTTCGCGGCGTTGCATTGTCTCGCTCGACAGGTCGAGGTGTCAACGTATGTGCGCTGCGCTCCACAGTACACAAGTTAGCTTCTTCCTCGGAGAGACAGACAAACTCAGTGGCCCAGACAAGGCCATGCATGCAGCTACATGCAAAAACAATCATGCACGCATCATCGTCGCTCGACAGTACTAGTCCTTATTCTCCAACCATTCTTCCCTTTTTCACGCAATCTCACTAGTCTTAATTATCTCTTCTTATCCCATCCATATCAGGTAGATGTTGGGAGGACATACTCCTACCAAGTTTTACCATGTTTCGTTTCCTGTTTAGGGTTTAGGGTTTATGGTTATCAAGTTGTAATAGCTGTAACTTGCTGAAGTTTTTAAATTTTGTCAAAGCATATTGAAGAGTGGTCTTGTTTCAAAGCTCTCATCACCAGGAACATGAGTATGCAAAAGAAACATAGATTGCACTTGGGGTTGAAAAGATACAACAGATTCAAATTTTAAAGTGAAAAGAAAAAACATAGAATGTGTGATGGGCTAAAACACATACAAAGTCCAAACGAGTTTCCAAATCATGAATCGGGACGTATATAATTGTACGTAACAGTTTTAACAAAAATCTTAGGCATTATTGGTTCCCTGTGGCAACGGTGGTGGTTATTCCCCTTCACACAGTACGTTAAGTTTCTGTAAAACTAGTCGGCAGGAGTAGGATTTCTGTAGTCTTACCCATGTATGAAATTCACTGGATCATGGCACAGACAGTACGCAACTAGTCACGTGCGCATGGTTTTCCCCTTCACACAGTGCATGCATGGTTTTCCCGGGGAACAAGGACAATGAAGGGCCGTTGAGACGGGCAGGAGCACTAGTGTGGCCTTAATTTAGGCGTGAATATATGTGGACAAATTTAGGTGTTGGCTTAATTGAATTTGAATGAATGGTACATGTCAGATGAGTCATATATATCGATCGCGACAAAACGCTGCAGTGTACTAGTATCGTTTTCAGGATGCGCATGCACCCTCTCTCTCTATATATATATCTCTCTCTCCTGATCACAAATAATATCGTGTGGTGTGGTCGATCGGCCTGGCCGGGACCATGCACATGCATATACAAAGTGAAAGTCATATGGACAAATATACGCTTGGCTTTCTGGATCTCGATCTCTAGCTCCGAAATATTTTGTTGCATGCTTATGCTTACGTACATGTCTCCTATCTCAACATATGCGCATGGAGTGCACGTCTAAGACCTTCTACAATGCAAAATCCTTAGAGAGATACTTAGGAAAATGAAATGTGAGTTTTTTCTTAAGTGTAGGACGTCGATAACGTCCACACGTGTGGGCGTTAAGGGGTCTGCCCACAGAGTTTGTGTGGTGTTTAAGGGAATCAGCCCACACGCCTACGTTTGGGCAAAACAAGTAATGCCCACACACCTTTTTTTCCTCGCGGTCCCTCTCATATGCCTGCGTGTGGGCAAAATAGATAACGCCCACACGCCCATACGTCAGGCCTCCTACCTTATGGTCCCGCACGCCCCGCGTGACAGTCACCAGCATCCCCGCAGTTGCCATGGTTTGGACCCTCTTCCATGTTCATTTAACTGCAGTTGCCATGTCGCTGAACTACAGTTGCCATGTCGAACAACTATAGTTGCCATGGTTGCTCAACTGCAGTTGCCATGTATGGTCTGGTCTACTGCAGTTGCCATGATTTCAAAACTTTATGAGTTGCCACCTACTAACACTAGGCAGTTGAGAGAGTTGCCATGTGCTCACCAGCATGCTAGGGCAGTTGCCATGTAAAAAGAAGAGTTGCCATCTACTTACGTGCACGCTAGGGCAGTTGCCATATACCATACAAAAACACATGGCAACTCGAGTAAAAGAGAGATGCCATCTGCTTGCGTGCACACTAGGCAGTTGCCGTGTAGCCTGCAAAACACATGGCAACTGACATGTTCGGATAAAAAAAGAGTTGCCATCTGCTTACAAGCACACTAGGGCAGTTGCCATGTACACTGCAAAACACATGGCAATTAGCAGTTTGGGTGTGGGAGAGGCCGAAATTTTTATTAATAGTAATTAGTAATTCATTAATTTTGAAACTAGTCAAGGTTTGGTGGAAAATTTAAAAACAGGAAAGACGCAATGAATAATAGCGTCCAGGCTGGGTGCTATGTCCAGGCTTGGTGCTATTGCAGACAGTGTCCAGGTGTGGACGCCATCAAAAATATTGTTCAGTTATGTTGTTCGCCGAACCATCAGATTGGACTAAACCTGGTCGTTTCCTACTAACAGATAGAAGCTCCATGAAATTAAGTTATGATAGTTTACGAGAAGCCAAATTTCCAATCGCGAGTCTACAATACAACAATTTAGAAAATAATATATTCACTTCATGCACATTCATGTTTGTAGCTGAATATAAGAACATGTTAATCGTTCTGGTTTAGGCGGATGGTGAAGCGCAACATGGATCCATGGGTGTGGAGTATAGTGTTCCTCCCAAATTAGCATTTCCTCCAAGAAGACATCAAGAGTGAGACATGTCGAAGATTTGAAACTGATAGCGACAGTCCTCAAAACTACCTGAATATCCAAGCTCGCTTTGATATTGCAGCTCCTGGACCAATATTATTTTCAATTAATTCCAGTATATGAGGAAAGAGGATGGACCATGATTTTTTAGAAGACCAAGTCCCGGACAATATGACAAATGATAGAGTTATATGTTAATCTCATGCAGAATTGAGACAAGTTGAGCCAAGTCAGCAGTGGAGGCAACATACCAATAATTGAAAGGGGATCACAAAAGGTATGAAAGTGCAATGCATTCGTCATTGCATCAAACATCTGTCGGTGATTTTTCAAATTCTAGTAAACATAGGTGAAAACTATCTGTCTTGGGTCGCCAACGCTCCAACAATGCCGATATCACATATTTGTAGACATTGATTTTTCCTCATCTTAGCAATCTGGTAAAAACCAAGGTTCTCTAAAGCTGAGCTACATAGAGGATCAAATGGGATGCCAACACAGTGACACCATACATTCAAGCAAATGTTAGGCTGCATCAATACACAGAACAATTAGTATCCAGTTCAAGACCCTATTACAACATAAAAGGAATGAATAAGATGTTGAAATGAAATACCAAAGCAATCATTTGATTTTTTTTTTGTAATCATTTGAGTTTATTTTCACAATACTACACTAATAAATAAAAGCTCAATTAATCCAATGTTTTCACCTACGCTTAGGCAGTCAGTGAAATCAGTAAATCTACAGCAAGATAGCATATCAATCAATTATGCTCAACTGTTTAAGTACTAGGTCATTTCATAACAATTCTGAAATTTATATTATTTTGGTTCAATGCACAATACGAATCTATTAACCAGAATAAGAGACAAATGATAAATCATTAATCAGAAGTAATTTGAAAGCATCTACCATTTAATTGGGGACTAGCAAAATGTGTACCTTTTATCAGGACCAATTACAATGTCGTGCTGCACCCTGCGGCGATCCATGCTGCTACCAATGGTTGAGATGACGCACAAACAAGCTGTGGAGAGACATGGACGATCACCTCCACCCGAATTGTTGATTCTACAGCAGCCACGTCCTCTGCCCACCCCCTTTGGCCGTGAGGAGGTCGGGGGCAGGCTGAGGGTGTGGGCGACAGGGATGAGCCGAAGGTCGGGGCAACAAGGCAGAGGCCGAGCATGGTCCGTGGGAAATTGGGTGGCGGGGTTCGATGAACCGGAGGCCAAGTCGGCTGGGAGATGAACGTTGGCGACGAGGACGAAGTGGAGGCAGCGGCCGCCAGCATGCAACGAAGGTGGAGGAGACGAAGATTGCGTTTCGTTTGTTTACTGGTTTAGGAAGTCGTGGTTAGGCACAACCAGATGGTGGATGCTGGCAACAACAGCGTCCACACTGGGACGTTCTTCTCATCTGCGTCCAGGCTCGGACGCTGTTATCCACTGCATCCTTACTGTTTTCAAATTTTCATTTATGCTTTACTACTTTCGCAATTATTGAATTATTAATTACTATTAATAAAAATTTCGGTGGAAGAGGAGACGGGCATGTGGGCGAGATGGCAAATGCCCACACACTAGCCCTTATGCGTGAGTGAAAACTGGTGTGTGGGCGAACTGCTAAACGCCCACACACCGACCCCTCCGTGTGGTGAAACGGACGTGTGGGCGACTAGGTGAATGCCCACACACCAACCCAGTCTTACGTGGCACCACAAACATGCCAAGATTCGTGCACCCATAAACGGATGCGGATCCACGAGGGTGGGCGAGATGCAAACGCCCACACGTGTGGACGTTAGTGTTTCCGTAAGTGTATCAACTACAAATAAGCACCGGTGCTTTAAAATAAATCAGTTTATTTTTGTAAGCATCTCCCCTAAGCATCATGTACTGTACACGGCCTAGGTAATGTTGGCGCTCCGACCGTACTTTAACACATTTCTAGATAGAGAGCTTTTTTTTTCTAGATAGTTGGCTAGACCAGTCCATTTCTTAATCCCTCAAATTTATAACTCACTCAACCCAGATCTATGTACACATCCTTACAATTGCCGGGCAATAGAGGTCTAGAAGAGCTCCAACATTTTTTCCTTGAAGTGGACCCCACGTGTAGTGCCTTGTACACTGCCGAGCCCATGTAGCGCTATGCGCATATCCTGTTGGCGACTCTTTTCCTCGCCGGTTAATCAACCGAAATTTTCTTTTGGTCGTTTTATTATTAAAGTACTTTCCAACTTTTTCTAAAATAATGTATGCAGTAATGATGCCAGTAATGCGCATTCTCCATTGGTCCACTTCATATATTTACTCCTTAGTAATGATGCCAGTAATATTTCTAGATAATGTATGCAGTAATATTGGTCCACTAAGGAGTAAAATAATTTAAAACTATTTACTCCTTAGTAATGATGTCATTCTCCATTCTCCATCACATTACATGCATGATGCATCCGACCATTGTTCGTTACGTAAATACGTGTGCTAGATCCAGTTACGGACAGACGAACAGGTTTGGCTCCTGTCTCTATCTTCATTTTCCGGCAATTGCATGTCATCTTCTCTTCTTAATTGACACTAAGCAGCAGCAACGCACACATGTGAAAGACGTTGCGGCAGACAAAAATCTGCTGTATCATTTCGGCCTTAATTAGTTCCACTTTTGAGGTTAACTGGCCTCCTTCATTCCAATATATGCATGCATGAGTTCAACTTTTTTTATTCATCAAATTTAGGGCTTTATTAATTAAGACCAACCCGTTACAATCTGCCCATAAGCAACTGATAAGAAAGTCGGCGCACATGCGTACTGAGCACACTGATGGGTCAGTACATTGAGTTCCCTACCGACACAATGCACCGAGAAAGAAACAAAACTAGGCACACTGCCCTCTAATGCTCTTCTTTGATAGGCACCGCAATTGATCTCGTATTGCCGCGACAATTCCATAGATTGACTAGCTTCTACAATACACACTAGGGGATATAGGGGTAACACTATCCCTATGAATTCCTTTTTCCCTTTTCCTTTTCGTCCAAAGTTGAACAAAAAAGAAATTATAGAAGATTTTTTTCTTCCCCCATTAAGTCCCAGCCATAATGTAAGAGTGAGATTAGTTTTCCAAATTCATGGTAGAATTTCCCTATGGCTTGATAGAAGAAGAAAAAATCATAACTTCAAGAAAGAAACGGAATCATTCTCCATGATCACATGTGAGTATCCACGGAGCTGGGCAAAGACTAGCCCCTCCTCCGTAGAGCCAGCAGTTCGCTAGTTCTGCTACGAAAGGATCCGAAACACATGGCAGTGGCTTACACCAATCTCCCAAGAATGCTAAGAGAGAGCGAGCTACTCCTCCTGCTCCTCCCGCAAGTGCATCATCAAGCACTGATACGTCGATGTTGATTTTTGTCCAACCTGCCTCAGGTCGTCTCCAAATTTGGCTTGGCAGCCGTGTCCAACATCTCGGGATTTCTAGGAGGGAGAGAATTTCACGTACCCATTTGATTGCCATATTGGGTCATATCCATCGTGATCATGCGTCCATCTATTGCGTGAAGACCAAATAGATTGCATGATGGTAATGATCTTGTTCCTGGCGTCGTCTGAGAACATGATCCATCAAGATGTCACACGCCCAAGTCTCTGGACGTAGCCTTGGTAGATGAATATCAGACCAATCCTTGGTCGCTGCCCAAATATTTTTTGCATGAGTACAGGAGATCGATGCATGCATCATAGTTTCATCCATAGCTTGGAATATGTCACACCAGCCCATGGGTATGATATGTCTATACTTTAGGGTCATGGAGTTTGGTAGAATACCGCGAGGTACTCCACCAAAACACACGAATTCACATGTAGCTTCCAAAGCGCAGTGCATAACTGTTTGTTTGCTAATGAAGCAACCGTCCCTTCCTCTAGAGTACTTTGCTTCTTCCCAGTGACGAAAGAGCAATGCACCAATTTAACAGTATATTGTCCTGGCGTTTCCCATGCCCATGCCAAAGAATCTTCACCACCGGATGGGTTCAATGGGATGTTCAGAATTGCCGCCGCATCTATGTGAAGAAAATTTTCGGACAAGATTCACATTCCAATTACCTGTGTAATCATCAATTAGGTCTAAAACCTTCGGTAGAGCTATTGTACCCATTTGGCCGATGAGTTTTAGTGTCGTTTTGTTTTGGGATCCATTGGTCATTCCATGTGGAGATAGTCGACCCGACTCCAACCCTGTGAATAAGACCAACGTCCAATGCTTTCCTACGAGCCACAGTCGCTCTGCAAGTCAAGGATGTACGAGCAGGTATAGTGGCCAAGATGTCCAAATGCATGTTCGCTCAGCAGGAAATCAGTTATCTAGGGCATGTCATCAGTGATCAAGGGGTGGCCACGGACAAGAGCAAGATTCAGGCAGTGCAAGAATGGTCACAGCCGCAGAATGGCAATCCAAAGATAAAATCTAGGGTGCCCGAGGTTTTAGACTCGCGATAAAACTACAAGAAGTTGTTGGCCATAATGGTGTCTTCATAGATTTTACCGTGCCATTATGGTGCTTCCTTCTGCCAAGGACTCCTGGAACCGTCGTGATTGCGGCTATAAATATAACATGGTGAAGTGCGTGGTGGTGGTGGTGGTGGGGGGGGGGGGGCAAATGACCCCTGTCTACCCAATAATAGTGTTCATGTTACGTCCTACAAATCACATTTCTATTGTCTAGGTGTATCATTGCAAACTAATTAAATGACAATTGCGCTACACTGCATTCAAACAAAGTACCACCTAGTTCATGAAACATTTCTTTAGCCATTTATTTTATTTTGCATTATCATTTCGAAGTAGCTAGGTTCTCAAGACTTTGCATGAAAATATATACTCCCTCCGATAAAAAAAAGTGCCCGTGCCGGTCCATTTTGCAAACGGGGTGCTGCGGACGAGCGGCGGGGTGTGGCGGGAGAGAAGGTGGAGTGGGCCGCAGGGGTGAGAGATTTTTTTTTACTCCGAGGCCAAGGGGATGAGTATATTTGCTCCTCGCGGCTGCTCGGTGTAATTTTTACTCAAGTATATGTTTTAGGAGATCGGCTAGGTCCGGTTTATAGAAGCAAACCGTGGTTTTTACGCCTCTAACCGGATTTAGGGGATTGGCTAGATATAATCTTACTTTCTCTTGCCGGAGACAAAATTTTACCTCCCCGACGCTTCGAATTCACTTTTTCCATCCTTGAAAAACATTCACATATAACTAGGAGATGGGGTAGATAGTTTTAGGATACCCATGGTCGATGGATGAAATTCACTTCACAGATAGTACGTAGTTGGTCACATGCATGCGCATGGGTTTGCGAGGGAACAAGAATAATGGAGGCCCTGTACGTAGCTAGACGCAGAAGTGTCATCGAGACCGGCCAGCCGGTGTGAATTTATATGGATAGCAGGCTAGGCAGTTGAATTCGGTTTTGCTATTTCTCAGGCAGCTGATTATCTTCTCATGCGTCAAGCCATTTTTCTGGATAGATCGGACCTCGCCGAAGAAGAAGAAACCTCACCAGAGAAGAAGAAGCCTTCCTATCTACTCCCTCCGTCCCATAATGTAAGACGTTTTTTTGACTCTAGTAATAGTATTTTAGAAGAAGCAGCAGCCTCATCATCTATCTTACTTATGAGGAAGTAGCAATCTCATTATCTCTCTTAGGGATGAGGGATGAGGATGTGTGATACGAGGCTTAGAGCGATGAATGGAGGTCGATGGGGGCCGAAGCGGCGATGAATGGTGTCAGATCTTTGCTGACCACAAATTACGGTATATCGATGGGCGATGGCGACAAAGCAAAACAAAACGCTGCAGCGTAGTAGCGTTTTCAGGACGCGTGCATGCATGTGGCCTCTCTTGATCTTTGCTGGCCACAAATAATATCGTGTGGTGGATGGATCGGCCGGGACCATCAACATGCTTATTATACTACTTCCTCTGTTCCTAAATACTTCCTCTGTTCGGAATTACTTGTCACAAAAATGGATGTATCTACAACTAAAATACATCTAGATATATTCATTTCTTCGACGAGTAATTCCGAACGGAGGTAGTATAAGTCGTTTTAGAGATTTAACTACAAACTACATACGGATGTACATAGACATATTTTAGAGTGTAGATTCAGTCATTTTGCTCCGTATGTAGTCTATAGTGAAATCTCTAAAAAAGACTTATATTTAGGAACGGAGGGAGTACATACATACTATGTGTACACGTACGCATGAAGGCAGGCAGGCAGGCATTGCTTTCTCCATCCCGATCTCGATCTCGATCTCGATCTCGATTTCGATGTCGATCTTCTACAGTTACCTACAGCGACTCTTGATGGAACACTGGGTGCTGTTGTAAGTATTTCGTTAAGACGTTGCATGCCTAGGTATACATACGTAGTACGCAGGTGCAGTTGACGCCTAACGCTCCACAAGTCAACAAAACCAATCGTGCACGCAGGCATACATCATCCATGCATGATTTAGAAGCTAGCTACATCACCAGTCACAAGGCAATTGGCAAGGCAGACCATACTGACAACGCCCACATACTACAAAGGTGGCACCTGAGCTGCATGCATGCACAGCTTTTCAAATCAACTTTTGCAGATTATATTGCCTTGATGAATTATTTTGAACTTAGTACGTCCAGCTGGTAGCTGTGAGAGTGACATGACATTCTCGTCGCGTTAGAGCGCTTTTAAGTCGGCACTACTCGACTGTACGTACGTGCAGCTTGCTGGTCCTTCCTTGGCGCACCTACGCCTGCCTCCATGCATGCCCGGCCATCCCGTTTTTGTACTCACTACTGTATAAAATATTCCTCAAATATAATTTAGTTATATTTCTTGTGAAAAAGCCATAGTTCATAAATTAAGTAGCATAAACCCTTGCAAAAACACCCATACATAAATTTAGAAATACAATTAAATATCCTTTAGTGCGTCGAAGTCTTCTTCCTGTAACGCACAGTGGGCAAAGCATTGCCACCTTCGGACCTCCGTTTTAGCTGAGCAAACTTGTTTAAACCAGATAGTTGGTAGAAGCAGTAACCGAAAAGTCATCGATGTAGACCATAAAAATTTGGGGGCCATGATTTGTGCATCAAATCTTTGCCCCAAAGAAGAGAACACAAGCTAAATGCCCTAGCTAGTTTCGGCAAAACGGAGTTGGGGAACATAAATCTCACAATCTTCCCGGCGAGGCCATGGCTAGGCACCCTTCGTCGGTCCAAACTTGGAACTCGGGCCAGAGAATCAAGAGACAAAACCACGTTGCCCGCTCCGCCTGCTGCACAACCAAGACAAGCATTTGGAAAAATGCCAAACCAAGAGAACTAGATCTAGGGCACACCATATTTTGAACGTCTTCTGACGATACGAAGAACTATTACTAGAACAAAGGAGAGGTGGAGAGACCTGATTCCACGCCGACATCGACACCATGATCTGGCCACAATCCCAAATAACGACAGTCGGCTAGGGGCCTTTGGACTCAACAGAGAGTAGGGCAGATCAGTTGCCTCCACACGTCGCCTAGGTCATGGAGCAGTAGGGGAAAGAGCGCCCATACATATCGTCGATTTTATTTCATTCCAAAGTGGCAAAATAAATACGTAAGACATCTTATATATGTGAAACTAGGACAAATTACTTCGACCATGAATGTGTTACAGCCCAAGTCCCTAGCTGGCTTTTCTAGATAGTTTTGGACCAACAAGTTGTTCTTGGAGGTGTTTTTTCCAAAATGCCATGATGCAAAAGGATTTTTTTTAAAGCACATTCGCCATCTCTGGTTGGAGATACTCTTAATTTGTAATTATGCAGATATGGTATTGAAGTTTTGAATGAAGCAACGATTGGAGTGACGGATGAAAGATTATTAGTGGAAATGCAGTGGCAGTGACATGACAGTGATCAGGCTCTTTGCTGCGGGAAATTTGAGCAGATCTCTCTCTTTGCCTTCACTGTTCTTGATGTTTGCATTGCACGTAAGGTTTTTATGGTGAGGCTCCACGTATATATGTACGCCATGTGAGTATGCATGTCGATGTCGGCAGACTAGCGATGCTGCCGCTAGCTGTATTATTCATGCATGTATGCTAGGTACTAGCACTTTACGACAACGAGATATGTATATACAGTAATGGATAGATACAATAATGTCAATTTTGTACTCCCTCCGTCCGGAAATACTTGTCGGAGGAATGGATGTATCTAGATGTATTTTGATTTTAGATACATCCATTTTTAAGCATTTCTCCGACAAGTATTTCCGGACGGAGGGAGTACACAGTAAGGAGGCTCCTGCCCACGATCCTGGTACAAATTAAGTTTGGCAGACGTCCAGGTACGTACAGAGATATGTACACCAGTTTGGAGTAAGTATATGTGGTAGGGGGTGTGGCCGGGCCGTGGTGACTCACTC
>NC_041389.1:724282468-724284075 GCF_002162155.2 Triticum dicoccoides | reverse complement strand
GGACCAGACCGATTCACATTGCAGCTACCTAGCATGCGTACCTTTAAGTGTACAGTCTATGCGCGTCCATATGAGTATCTGTTATTGTGTGCGTTGTTGCCTGTGTACCTATCTCCTTCCTCTGTCAACAACGTACATACTATTCAGTAGTGCGTGTCTAATGCTCCAACCTCTCTCTCTCTCTTCTCTATCTATCGGTGTGTATGTGTGTGTGACCAGAGCAGGCCATGCATGCAGCTTTATACAAAACCAATCATTCATTCATGATGAATCATCGACCCTCCATCCATGCAGATGTGTATGCTTATCCTTATTCTCCATCTATCATTCCTTCATTCACGCGCACCAATGACAACGTTCCAAGCAATCAATCCCTACTCCCTAAATTGTCTTTTCTCATCCCATCCATATCTTGTAGATGTGGAGAGGACTACATGCTCCTAGCTTAGCAACACTGAGGGAGCAAGTTAACCATCCACCCATGCTGCACAACACCATACTCGAGGTACATCTATGCACACAATAACTAATTTAACTAATACTCCCTCCGCCCTGAATTACTTATCATAGAAATGAATGTATCTAGACGTATTTTTAGTTCTAGATATATCCATTTATGTGACAAGTAATTCGTGACGGAGGGAGTATAAAATAAGTCGTAGCTACCCCAACATGTACAACATATAGCTACATCAACATTAGAGCATTTCTAATAGTATAGCCTGTTGTTGGTTATATGTTGTTGTCATGTCCTAACATATACTAATAAGGTTGACTATAAGGTATTTCAAAAGAGTCGTCGAGGTGGCATGGAATGATACAAGAGTACAATACTAGTGATGGGAGATATGATCATACGACAGACCGGGCCAGGGGTAATCTATGTAGCCAAAGACCTATATCATCAAGGATGTTTCTTTTTTCTTACAAAGTATGTGCCAAGATCCAGGAGTCTGAAGACCTTCGCATTTCAAGCATCCCATAGTTTCCAGTATATGATGAAGATCTTTCTTACAGAGTATGTGCCAAGATCCAGGAGTCTGAAGACCTTCGCATTTCAAGCGTCCCATAGTTTCCAGTATATGATGAAGATCACAAAGTGTAGTGTCGAGGTTGGGAGGCCAGCAGCTGGTGCCGCATTCCAGATGGTGTCAATTGTGGCCGTTGCTGCGCTGAAGCCGATAGGCTACCATACAACAGCTGCATGTGGCAACCGAAGAACAAATTGTGCTAATTCTCCACTAGAACATCACAAGGGGGCAGGATCTTGTATCTGAGCCAAGAGCATGTGGTAGGCGACCTGAGTGTTGAAGGATGAGTCATCGAACATAGGCATCTTGTCATCCATCTAAGGCTCATGATCCGATCCATGGACAAGGGCACCAATGATAAATACCAGTGAATACGGCTCATACAAAGGAGTTTGTTTAGGGAGGCTCATACAAAGGAGTTAATGATTCAGAAAATAGTCCCTACATAATAGAACACTTGGCATGCCACAATCATCGTCACCACTCTTTTCGTAGGCGTATGCCAACAAATCCTACCTTGATCATTGTGTTCTCTGCCCTGTTTCTTCATGTGTGTGTGTGTGTGTGTGTGTGTGT
>NC_041389.1:724279708-724281983 GCF_002162155.2 Triticum dicoccoides | reverse complement strand
TGTGACCAGAGCAGGCCATGCATGCAGCTATATACTCCCTCAGTTCCTAAATGTAAATCTTTGTAGAGATTCCACTAGGTGGACTATATACGGAGCAAAATAAATGAATCCACACTTAAAATGGATCTATATACATCCGTATGTAGTTCATAATGGAATCTCTATAAAGACTTATATTTAAAAACGGAGGGAGTACAAAAGCAAGCATTCATGCAAGATGGATCTCCTCCATCCATACACCAATGACAGCGTGCACCAGTGACATCGTTCCAAGCAATCAATCACTAGTCTCTAAATTGTCTCTTCTCATCCCATCCATGCCCTGTAGATGCGGAGAGAACTACATGCTCCTACCTAGCTACACTATCTTCACCTTATGCTAATAGTTCATTCAATGAGGCTGGTCATAGTGGAATGTAATGTAGTAGGTAGTAAAATATGTGTGGTATACTCGTAATCCTCCGTTTATTTAGACGTAGATTTATTTTACCTTGGGATGCGTTATGTTACAGTAACATATTTAGCACAAACACTTCTCTCATCACTAACTACTTATCACGTAAACAAACTTATTTTTGGTGTGCGTTATGTTACTATCTGAGTTACTCCCACTATGACCAGTCCGAGGGTGTGCATTAATCATCCACGATGTTGCACAACGCCACACAGGAGGTACATCTAGCAATCATGATAATTAATTTAACAAATATAAAATTAGCATAGCTACCTCAACATGTGCAACATATAGATACCCCAACATTAGAACATGTGGATGTGTCATGTAAAAGTATCATTTATAATCACTCGTACAATTAGGTTGGCTACAAAGTAGATTATAAGATCAGTACTTTTTTCCACCTTCTCTTTTCTCTTTCTTCAAATTTATTGTATTTGCCTAGGTGCATGTGTATAGGCAGACTCTTACATAAAGAGCCCATTCTCCAAATGTGTTCATGTCTCTCAAGCCGCAGAGGCAAAAGTGCATGTAAGCGGGCTATGTGCCCGCTATGACTTGCTCTTATGCCAAACGATTTAACTGGTCTCTATGATGAATAAAAACATTTGTATTGTCCTTGCATATTAAAATTCTAGGTTATCTAATCTAAATCCTTAAGCCTGGATTAATCATGGCGCATATGCATTAACTACATCAACTCTGTCAGTACTATTTTTTTTGTGAGGGGTCAACTTAATTAGTCACTTGGCACACTGGCTACACCGTTGTATAACACCCACAAGTAGGGAGACCTATATTAAGGAGATCCTCCATCGAGCTTTTTGGTTCATATTTTACTAGGTCGGCTGTTCAGTCTAGAACTTGAACCCAATATTAAAAAACCAAGTTAATGATTACATAAACATGATTTTGTTGAAACAGTTATACCGGCCTATTTATAGCCAAGGATGCATGGTCATAGTGAACCAAACCTGGAGATTAAGCATCGGGAAATCTACAAATGGAAAACACTAGGGCGATAGGTTTGTATCGGCCGAAAATTAAAAAGGGAGAAAAAGACATAGCTAAGGCTCATGATCCGATCCGGGGACAAGGGCACCATTGTCCAATGCCACCAAATGTGGCTCATACAAAGGAGTTAATGATTTAAAAATTAGTCATTACATAATTGAACACTTGGCATGCCAACAATCATCCTCACCACTATTTTCGTGGGCGTATGCTAACAAATCCTACCTTGATCACCATGTTCTCCGCCTTGTGTCCGCTGGTTATCGTTGCTCCTTATTCTCTCGATAACCGATAACATATGAATATCAAGAGAACACCCCACCACTACTGGAATCCAGTTCTTTGCCGTCCGCCAGCTGACGGCAAAGAAGGTCTTTGCCGTCCGCTTACATAAAACGGACGGCAAAGAACTGACTGATGGCAAAGAAGGTCTTTGCCATCAGCCAATTCTTTGCCGTCAGCTGGCGGACGACAAAGAGGGAGGTGGGCCCCACTAACGAGCGGCTACAAAAATAACTAACGACCAGCTCTTTGCCGTCCGCTAGCGGACGGCAAAGGGGGCCGACGGCAAAGGGATTAACCTAACTAACGGCTGGCCCCACCCCGCCCCTCCCCCTCCCTATCTCTCTTTCTATCCGCGCACCTCTCCCCGACGAGACCACCGCCGCCCACACCACCCGTCGCCCCACCACCCGCCGCCACCCCCTCGCCCCTCGCCCCGTCGCCCCACCACCCGCCGCCATCGCCCCTCGCCCCGTTGGCCCACCACCCGCCGCCCTGGCCCAGTTGCCCCACCTGCCGCCGCCG
>NC_041389.1:724273214-724278214 GCF_002162155.2 Triticum dicoccoides | reverse complement strand
GCTGCTTATCAGAGATGGGGGGAAGCCACCACCGCAGACTCTGCTCTGCCACACCGCAGTACGAGTTGGATGCTTTCGAGTTCTTCAGTATCATACTTGGGACTTCAGTACCATCCATGAGGCATGTATATAAAAGGAGAGATCTCCCCTTCACCCATCTCATTATGATAAATCTGTTGTTTGCTACATAACTCATTGTCCCAAACTGCAGAGGCTGCCTGACACTTTTATGAACATGCTGGGTGAAGATTCGTCAAATAATGTGAAGCTGCGACAGGCCGGCAGCGGGTTTCGCAGGCTGTGGGACGTGGAGTTGGTGATCAAGGAGGGCCACATGTATTTGTGTCGTGGCTGGGAGAAGTTCTACCGTGCCTACGACCTGCGGCTGGGGTACTTCCTTCTCTTCAGGTACGACGACGACGCCACACAGCTCATCGTGAAGGTGTTCAACGCGACTATGTGTCGCATGCACTACGCTGATGACGATGATGCCAGTACGTTTTGCCTCTTCTTATTCCTCTACATTTGGCTTTGTCTTGCATCGATTGTTAACGGTCATTGTTGCATTTGGACAGGCAATGGGAGCAGCAGCAGCGACACTGGCTACAGCCAAAGCAGCAGCGATTCTCGCTGCAGCAAAGACAACAAGGAGGATGATCCGGATTGGAGTGGGGAAGAAGAGGAGTAGAGTGGGCATCAGGCTGAGGATGACCTAGCGATGGTGGTGGCTGACCAAGGGCAAGAGATGGTGGTGGCTGACCATGGGCAAGAGTTGGTGGTGGCTGAGGATGACCTAGCAATGGTCGTGCCTATCCTGCCTGAAGATGGCCTCGCGATGGTGGTGGTGCCTGACATTGACCTCGCGCCGGTGGTGGCGCCGGCGATCCCACAACTGGGCGACATGACCACGCCAATTGTGGTAGAAGACTACATCCCACTGCCTCCACCGCCTCGTCGCTCTTGGTGCATCGGGCTGAGGAAGGAGAAGGAGAAGAACAATGAGAACTGAACTATGTCAGGTATGTCATATCTCAAAAATGATCTATATATACTTAGCTTTGTTTCCTCCGAAATGGCATAAGTTAGCTCTAAGTTAGCTCTAATATGCTTATAGTTACCTATGTTAGCTCTAGTATGCTTAGTTACATATGTTAGCTCTAATATGCTAAGTTATCTCTACTATGCTTAGTTTCCTATAGGTTAGCTCCAAAATTACTTATGTTAGAACAAAATGACCAAGTTTACATAATAAGCTTATAGTCTTCTTCTTCTTCTTCTTCTTCTTCTTCTTCTTCTTCTTCTTCTTCTTCTTCTTCTTGAAAATGACATAAGAGTTAGCTCTAAGTTAGCTCTAATATGCTTAGTTCACTCAAAGATGGCATAATTAGCTAGGTTGGCTCCATTTTACCTAAGTTGGCTCTAATATGCTAAGTTATCTCTAATATGCCTAGTTTCCTATAGGTTAGCTCCAAAATTACTTATGTTAGCACAAAATGACCAAGTTTACATAATAAGCTTATACTCTTCTTCTTCTTTCTCTTATTCTTCTTATTCTTCTAGTCTTCTTCTTCTTCTTCATTTTCTTCTAGGATAGCTCCATTTTACTTAAGTATGCTTACTTCTTATAGTCTTCTTCTTCTTCATCATTTTCTTCTTCTTCTTCTAACATCTTGTTTATCATTTTTGCAGATTTGATTTAATTCATGGAAGCTTGCATGGATGGAGTGCTTCTTTTCTATTCGTGCTTTTATTTTTGTATCAATGAACTTGCATGGTTGGAACTTGTTATATATGGATGGATGGATAACGGTGTTGGATGAACAATGTGAAACTTTTGTAATATGTAAGGATGCATGGAACTATATATGTGTTGGTTATGTATGTATATATGATGAAACTTGTGTGTTGGATATGCTTGTTGTGTATATATGTATATCTGTGTATATCTGTGAATTGCTATCAAATTAAACGAAATAAATTAAAAATAGGGCTATACAGGCTCTTTGCCGTCAGCTAGCTGATGGCAAACATGCCACGTGGCAGATACCTGTGATTCCTGGGACTGGCATGTTTGAGCACTTTGCCGTCTGCTAGCGGACGACAAAGAGGCTAAGGTCTTCGCCGTCTGCTGGCTGACGGCAAAGCACGCCGTTAACCCCTAACGACTCTCGCCCCACCTCACTGTCGTCCATAATCTTTGCCATCTGCTGGCCACCAACGGCGGACGGTACAATCCTTTGCCGTCCGTTTCCATGAAGCGGGCGGCAAAGAAGGCCTTTGCTGGCACGTGTTCAGACGAACGGTTTGCCGTCTGCTGGCAGACGACAAAGAAGTGGATTCCAGTAGTGCACCTCTGCAACAACAGATGGTGAAGAGCTAGTCGAGACACCAATGACGCACACATAAAAAAATTAAAAAAGGAAATGAAAACAATTGACATGACCCCAATAGTCATGTAGCAACGTCAACCACCCTGGTGGCAGCACCCCAACTGCGAAATCGTTTCTCCAAAATTGATGCCTCTCGAAACGAAATGATGCATGGGGACTTAGGAGAACAAATCATGTGATTTCACCTAGAAGAGCAAATTGGAGGCTTTGAGTGATGGTTGCTTCAACTCGTTGTAATCCTCTGGTTCCTTGTCGATGAGCGGATATGCACGTCGGCAAAGAAGAGCAAATTTTAGGCTTTGAGTGATGGTTGCTTCAACTAGTTGTAATTCTCTGGCTCCTTGTCGATGAGCGGCTATGCACGTCAGCAAAGAAGAGCAAATTTGGGGCTTTGTGTGATGGTTGCTTCAACTAGTTGTAATCCTCTGGTTCCTTGTCGATGAGCGGCTATGCACATCGGCAAAAAGAGAAAATTGGAGGCTTTGAGTGATGGTTGCTTCAACTCGTTGTAATCCTCTGGTTCCTTGTCGATGAGCGGATATGCACGTCGGCAAAGAAGAGCAAATTTGAGGCTTTGAGTGATGGTTGCTTCAACTAGTTGTAATCCTCTTTGTCGATGAGCGGCTATGCACGTCGGCAAAGTCACATTTCAGGGTGCCATCCCTCGAGACACTCGTACGGCGATTACGGAAACAACATAGTGGGAGAGAAAAAAAAGGCTAGCAGCTCAAAGCTGGACGTCAGACAAAAAAGTCGACCGTTGGTGTAAGAAAAAGAAAACAACCGCTGGCTATTTAATTGGCAAAACAGCAATGAATGGTAGAGTCATGTTCATCCGGAATACACGGCACGGGAGCATTCAGCATAGTGCCGGCATCTGCATGCATGCAGGTTCTGCAGTTGCATGCTGCCTAAATGGAAAAAGGTTGAGTACGCACGCATGCCAGTAGCAGCAGTAATTATCTCACGTAGCTAACCTGGCACTGCTAATTACCCAAGAATACGTAACTACATACGTAGAGGTCGGCTATGTATGCCACAACAGTAAGCTTAGCCCCTCCTCTATTTAATCCTTGTGTCCTTCCATTTATACAACCAGCTTAATGATCTGACGGAGGGCAGTTTCGTCAGATTGGTGTGGTTTTAGTCGGCAGTGTACGTGTCTGGTCCTTCCCGTCTACAATCCTGCAATGTCCATGGATGCCCTGCGATGTCCTTGCTCGATTGCCGGGGAGGAGAGGTTTCACTTTCACCGCCCGGTTAGCCCGATATTACCTTTAGTGAAAGATACATTCGTATCTAGACAAATGTAAGACAAGTAATTCGGGATGAAGGGAAGGGAGTAGTAAATAAGTATTACCTCCGTCTTGGTTTGTTGGTCTCGTTCGTATTTCATGCCAGGTTTTGACATTAAATTAAACTAACAAAATGTTAATACATGTCATAAAAAATAATATCATTAGAAACTACAATCAAATATGAATCTAACGATATACTTTTTGGTGACATATATTATCATTTTCTTAGTTAAATCAATCGTCAAATTTGGCACAAAATGCGAAGGGGACCACTAAACCAGGACAGAGGTAGTACCCAATAGCTGGTTGAATAGTTGGAATGTAGGATCATCCCATGCATGCAACTAAAGGAAAATAGTCTCAACACAAATCATCCGATGAATGAGATCCATGAGCATGGAATTAAAAGACAATGCGTAGGATTAATACAGGGAGGTTAATTATGTCACGGCTTGTACCCGTTGCTGAAATGCTTCTGAAGTCTCAGCTCAAAATTATCTCACTAACCTCTGCACTTGTGTTAGTAGATAATGAAAGTATTTCAACTAACATAATATAAACAGTTGTTTTGATATATTCTCTTATGCTCAACCTTTTGTAATTATTTATTTATTGAATTTTTGTTACTAGCTATAATTTAAACAATTATTAACTCTCTCATACCCCATTTTCTATAGCGCAAAAGCTCCATGGCCTTTACATCCCTCGGTCAAATCATTCCACTCCTTTGAGGGAAAAGAGAGACGAGCCCCCGATCTATATTTCCACCGAAGGAATTGGGTTCACGTTTGAGTTCACTAAGTAATTGTTACTCCTGGAGGTTGGAGACTCCTAGGTGGTTGGAGTCCCATGAGAGGAATCAACGTGTGACTTACCCCAGTCGTGCAAAAGTTTGGAGCCGGCCTCAAGGTCTATCAATAGTGGTTGATAATCGCCTCCGTGGTCATATCGCAATGAGAAGAGAGTAAGCCTTCATGGTAACACCTACCCCTCCAACAGTGACAAGGAAACAAGGAAGTGTACATCGGAATAATCAAAGTAAACTTGTAGTTGTCTCTATTCACCCCCTCTAGGTCCATCTTAATCCTCTCACTATCCCTATCTCCCCCACCACTCCGATCCCTCTTGTTTGTATTATCGATCTCTCCTCCTAATTTGGTGGCTCCTTCCTTCTATTGATCCTTAGGCCTATAATCTCCAACGACGTCTTTGTACACAGTCTTCATCAGGTTCATAGCTAGTCGGAAAAGCAATAAACAAATAACTACAAAAGGTTGTCAACTGTCCACGATGAACCGACTAAGGGGGGTGG
>NC_041389.1:724219749-724272992 GCF_002162155.2 Triticum dicoccoides | reverse complement strand
TTTTCTTCAACATATACTTGAAAAGGGTGACACTTTACATGAATGTAACTAAGATACAACCTATAGTTTTCTATTTAGTTCTTGGTAAGAAAATAATTATACAATGCAGAAATCTATGTTAAAATATTCACTTCTGCAAAATCGCTGCCGTGGCACTAAAAAAAAATGGAGGTATGACTTGTAAATCAGTAAATGGCACTTGTCCTAGTAAATATATGCAAATGGTACGTGGCACTATGGTAGGGCACCCATATATGCTCAGCAATGCTGGCCATGATCTATATATACTGATTATGCTGAGATCGCTCGAGGAGCTAGCTACCTTCATGACTATGGCAGCAGCACAAGGCAAGCTGAGTCCCGAGGCCATCGACAACGAAGTCATCAGCAACGGCAGCGCCAAGGACTACCTCGACCCTCCTCCGGCGCCGCTGGTGGACGCCGGCGAGCTGGGCAAGTGGTCACTCTACCGAGCTGTCATCGCCGAGTTCACGGCCACGCTGCTCTTCGTCTACGTCGCCGTCGCTACCGTGGTCGGCCACAAGCGCCAGACGGACGCCCAAGCGTGCAGCGGCGCCGGCGTGCTGGGCATCGCGTGGTCCTTCGGCGGCATGATTGCCGTCCTAGTGTACTGCACGGCCGGGATCTCCGGCGGCCACATCAACCCTGCGGTCACGTTCGGGCTGCTGCTCGCGCGCAAGGTGTCCCTTCCCAGAGCATTCCTCTACATGGTGGCGCAGTGCATGGGCGCCATCTGCGGCGCGGCGCTGGTGAGGGCCGTGCACGGCGGCCACCACTACGTGCTTTACGGTGGCGGCGCCAACGAGCTCGCGCCGGGCTACTCCAGGACGGCGGGGCTCATCGCCGAGATCGCGGGCACCTTCGTGCTCGTGTACACCGTTTTCTCGGCGACCGACCCGAAACGCATCGCCCGGGACCCGCACGTCCCGGTGCTGGCGCCGCTGCTCATCGGGTTCGCCGTGCTCATGGCTCACCTCGCCACCATCCCCGTCACTGGCACCGGCATCAACCCGGCGAGAAGCTTTGGTGCCGCCGTGGTGTACAACGGCGGGAAGGCTTGGGACGACCAGTGGATCTTCTGGGTTGGCCCGTTCGTCGGCGCCGCCATGGCCATGGTGTACCACCAGTACATCCTCAGGAATAGCGCCATCTTCCGGTCCAACTACGCCGCCGCCGTCTAGCTACTTCCATTCATCCATCCATTGTTGCGTTCCATATCTACTTGTTGATGAGTTGAGATCCAAATTATGGATGGATCCACCGCGTGGCTGTTAAAATTGATGGTTAATTAGTATGTTGTTGTGTTACTGAACGTATGTATTGCATTGTATGTTAGTGTTGGGTTTACAGTGTTTGCTAGTTACTGCAAGAGATGGCTATCTAGTGAGAGAAACCAAAATATTACTTCCCATGATTTTTATGCTTGTGCTCTCCCTGAATTTTGAAACCTTTGACTTTGCAACCCTTTTTATTCTTCATTTTATGCTGGTGTTACAGTACATGTTTTCTTTCTCTATGTCACGCCACCTCTGTTCACTCTCCTTGTAATTTGATGTTAGTTGGCATTTTACACTGAATGATTGCTAGTCTACTGCAGACTGTAGTAAAATTCAAATTTGTCTATGTCCTTTGTGTTTGAACACATGATTTGAAGTTAAAACTAAAACGTTAAATTCCTTTCAAACCATATGTCCATTTCGTATGAAATTTAACCAGATTGGTCCGTCACTAAATTACTTCTGCTTTACGTGAATCTTTCAAATTTTTCTGTGTAGTTTTAATTTAAAACCCATAGTTTTTTTAAACTTGAAACTAATACATTGAGTGGTTTCTCACAACTTTAGTACAAAGTTGGGTCATCTATTTTGGAACGGAGAGAGTACATGTCAAACAGTAGTGTTTCTATGTAATTTAAGTTCATTCATCAGCGTCAAGCATCGGATCCACATCTGCATATGTAAATGCATGCCATACAGGGAGTAAAAATCATGCATCCATGAATGGATGAAATATGGACCACGTAGCATTGGACATGCAGGTGGTACTACTGCCCGCAGGGTTGTGTATATGGCCAAGTTTTGAATTGAATCTGTATTTGATGTTTAATGTGTGTCAGACCATATATATACATGGCGCCAAATAACTCTGAATTACTATGCGTGCAATGCATAGCAGTTCTCCTCTTTCACAGTTTACTACTACGTACTACTACTAGTGCTTTCTTTCGCGGCGTTGCATGGGTGTACGTGTCTAGCTGGACCAGTCGAGGTGTCAACGTATGTGCGCTGCGCTCCACAGTACATAGATTAGCTTCTTCCTCGGAGAGACAGGCAGACTCAGTGGCCCACACAAGGCCATGCATGCAGCTACATGCAAAAACAATCATGCATGCATCATCGTCGCTCGACAGTACTAGTCCTTGCTGTAACTTGCTTAAGTCTTAAAAAATTGTCAAAGCTTATTCAAGGTTGTTCTTGTTTCAAAGCTCTCGTCGCAAGGAACATGGATATGCAAAACAAGTATAAATAGCACTTTCATTTCAAAAGATACTCCCTCCATTCTCTTATACAAGGCCACTATGAAAAATACATTTTGCATGTTTACAAGGCCACTAACAAGAATCGAGGCAAATATTAATGATGTTTCCTCGTACTTTGAACTTGTTTAGTACTTGCATGCATGTAGTCATAATGACACTCTGCTACTTCCTTCTCATTCGTCCTTCCTTGCATGCACACGGGTGTATTAATGATCTCGGTTAACGAAGAAAAAAGTTGGCTTGCAAAACAGTCATTACATTTTAGCTTGGTACCAGTAAGAGTTTGTGGCCTTGTATAAGAGAATGGAAGGAGTATAATAGATTCAGATTCAAAAGTAAAAAAAACATGGGAGGTGGGATGTGTGGCATATGCCAAATGTTGCATGCATGGAACCCATCTAATAAATTAATTAAAGATTAAAACATATGCAAAGGCCAAACAAGCAGTTTCCAAATCATGACGCAATTGTGCGGTCCAGGATGCCCTCAGAAAAGTGTGATTGCGCCCCCACACCCAGGTGTCACAAATACACCCAAAGAACTAGGAAATGAAGAAACAATTTATGTGATTAGTAGGGGATTGATTATGTCACAGGTATGGAATCGGGAGATATATGATTTTAAGTAACAATTTAACACAAATCTTACGCATTATTACTTCGATATGTCGATGGTTAATTTTTGTGGTTATTCCTCCTCACACAGTACTACGTCAAGTTTCTGTATAACTACTAGTAGGTGGGAGTAGAATTTCTGTAGTCTTACCCATGGCTGAAATTCACTGGATGCTGCTCACGTGCATGGGTTTCCCGGGGAACAAGCACAATGAAGGGCCGTAGTTGTGCAGCAGCAGTAGTGTGATCGAGACCGGCGGCCGGTGTGAAAATATATGAACAAATCTAGCTGCCGGCTAATTGAAATTGAATCGGAATGAATGGTGTCACATGATTCATATATATCGATGGCGACAAAATGCTGCAGTGTAGTAGTATATCTCTCCCCTGATTTTTACAAACAATACCGTGTGGTGTGGTCGACCGGCCGGGACCATACACATGCATATGCAAAGTCAGTGTACACGTACTACGCAGGAAGGCATTGCTTTCTGGATCTCGATCTCTACCTCCTAAATATTTTTTTGCATGCCTATGCTTACGTACTCCCTCCGTTCCTAAATAATTGTCTTTCTAGAGATTTCAACAAGTGACTACATACGGAGTAAAATGAGTGAATCTACACTCTAAAACATGTATACATACATCCGTATGTTGTAGTTCATTTAAGATGGCTAGAAAGACAATTATTTGGGAACGACGGGAGTACATAGTTGGTCACATGCATGGGTTTCCCGGGGAACAAGAACAGAACCTAATCTACTGTAAAATGTTTAATTTTAGTCGGCAGTGCCGGTGTACGTACGAACGAGCAGCTTGCTTGCTGGTCCCTCCTTCCCACACCAACGCCTGCGTGCCTGCGTGCCCGGGTTGCTCAAAACTTGCTCTTTTCTAATGGAGACAAGTAAAAGCTCTTGATAGATTAGGGTTGTTAACACGGGTCGAAAGATTTCGGGCAGCTATCAAGAGAGTATATAACACAAAACGTGTGCCTTTCATATTTAAAACAATGTAGGTATAAGAGCATCTACATGCGCAGTCACCAAATCCTGCTCCTCAAACGCCCGCGGATGCGTCTGCGGGCACTGACCGGGCTCCTTAAATCATGTCATTCACATCTGTGTATCTCATATCCAATACTCTATAACCAAACTAAAGCATGCAAAATGAATAAAACTACGTAGATCACCAAACGGACATAGAAATGCACATTTCGATCATCAAAAATCACCAACGGATGTCCAATAGATCCACAATCCCTATTTGGCCCACAAACCTGGGTGGAGCCTCCAACCACACAACCTTACCAGCAGAGACGCAATGGGCCGGCCTAGTGCTGTTTTTTTTAGTTTCTGTTTTTCCTTTACATTTTTTGGTTTTCTATTTTTTTATTAATTTTCATTCTGTTTTTTTATTTCTTTATTTTAATTTTATTTCTCATTTCTCAGTTTCTTTATTTTGGCTTTGTTTCCTCTGGGGTTTTTCTATTTTGCAGTTTTAAATTGTTCCAGTGTAAGGTGAATATTTTTTATTATATGCTGAATTTTCTTCCAATAGAGGGTGACATTTTTATAAATACAAACTCAAGATTTTACTAAGTGTACGGTGAACTTCTTTTATATACAGTTAACCTTTTTAATGTACCATGATCTTTTTTTATAATGTACAGTGGACTTTTTAAATATAGACTCTACTTTTAAAAAAACTACAAACGTTTTTTAATACATATGTATATATTAGTTTCAAAATATTTTAGGTCTTTCAAAAACCAAAAATTGTTTATTAAAAAAGCGCCTTGAAAACTGCAGAGAAAAAAGAAAAACTAAACCCACTGAAATGAGCCTGCAGCGTTGGCGCCTTGGCGGGCCCATTTGCACCTTGCTTCAGGCGTTGGGTCATCTATTAGACACTCTCAGGCATCAAATAGGAGCACTTGATGGTCTGTTCAGAGGGAAAATGAGGGAGGGAGTGAAAGGAGGGAGAGAAGAATATGGCTAGTCAGGCACAAGTAAAAAAGAAGGCATTTCGTTTTATATTCAATGGTCGAAACACTATAAAATAAAATAAATACAGATATGTTTAAAAATAAATGTCATATAGCTATTTTGCATATTTATGATGTAGGAGTAGTTAAATAAGTACACTAAAAATCAAAAATCAAAATAAATATTAGTACACACTAAGCTAGCTCTCAACCATGCGAAAAATAAATGAAATGTCCTAAGTAACCAAGAGCTCTTGTTATCTACACTGATGAAATTTGGCCAATACTATACTCCCTCCGTCTAAAAAAGCTTGTCCCTCAAATGGATGTATCTAGCATCAAGTTAGTACTATATACATCCACTTAAGAGACAAGCTTTTCCGGACGGAGAAAGTAGCATACATATATGTCCATTCACGGAGATTCAACCGTGTGGATCGCTCAATACCGATGGGAACTAGGACAAGAGTATAGCAAAGCATTGCTCATACATCGTCAAGCAGCATATGAGTTTGGAGAGCCATGTTTGTGGACTAGGTGACCCGCAAATTTGCTCCCGCATCTGTACGTGGACAAGAGGGGGCTAGTCCATAGACATGGATATGGGAGAGAGCCATTCAATGCTGCCCGCATACATTTGGCCAACAATTCAAACTAACCGGACGAAATTCATTCAGAGATGGTGAATTTCATTCGAGTTCGGTTATAATTTACATAAAAAGATCGATATTTTAACCGTTTAAAAAAACTGTGAAAAAAACTTCTAAAACCTATACCGGACGACCACCTTGTATGTGTAGCCGCCTTGCCCTGCCGCGCCGCCATCACCGTAGGTGCCGTCATCGTGGTTGTCGTCGTCGTGCTCCGTCCAGCGGTGGAACAGTACCGGAGGGCCGCGGCAACCTTGTCCAATGGTTGCCTGCCGCTTGCGGAGGAGTCGCTCCGCCTCCTGCGGCGCGGTGCGGAGTGCCGCCGCGACCACTGTCGGTGTTGCTTTGAAGCCTTCGCGGTGGCCTTGCCACGACCGGCGTTGGCGGAGCAGCTTCTAAGTGACTACTCCTCGCTGATCTTGGCGAGCTCGCCATCAAGGCGACGGCGCCGTCTGGTGGCCATCTCCGCGGTGGTCATGGAGCGTTCGAGCGCCCATGTGGTGACGAGATCATGGCCGTTGCGGACCCAATTCGGCGCCACGTCGCTCTTGGTGAACGCAGAGCGGTGACCGGCATTGCAGGTGACCATACCTTGCTTGCTGCCTCGCCGCGCGCTCCGCATATGGAGCTCTCGTCACGGAGTTGCCTGCCTATGGGGCTCTAGCCATGAGCATTAGGGAAACTCCAACACGCCGACGCAAACTGTTTGTGCGTGTCCGGTTGGGTCGAAACATACACAAATATGGCCAGTCGCACCTACGCAAACAGACGAGTGTTCGCTCATGGTTGTGTTGTGCGCATCACCGACAAGAGCGGCAAACAGGATAACTCTGTAGATTCAATTTGCCACCCGCGGGCGGCAAACAGTTGAGCCTTTGCTAAAGGGCAAGTACGATTAGGCTGGCCCAAGTATCCTTATTCCCTGGCATTTTTCATTTTTTTCTGTTTATTCTTTCTTTTTGTATTTTATCCCTTTTGCAATATACAGTTAATTTTTTCCCTAATATAAAATAAACTTTTTTAGCATACTGTGAACATTTTGGATATACACACTGAACTTTTTTATGATATACGATGAACATTTTTGGTGTATATACAGAATTTTTTAAACACATTGAACAGTTTTTTAATACATGGTGAACTATTTTAATATACACTGTTTTTTAAAGTATATATGATGAAAAAAATTGTATACATCAAACATATTTTAATATATGATGAACATTATTGTTGTATACATTGAACATTTCTTTAATACACTTTAAACAGTTTTTAATACACGGTGTACTTTTTTAATATACAATACATTTATTTTAAAACACATACTGAATTCGTGTCTGAAATATATGTTCCTACTTTTAATAGGGTTTTAAATATCTAGCTCACAAAAATAAAAATTTGATTTTCCTCAAAAATGACTAAACACCAAACAGCTCATTGAAGAATAGGTTGGCCCATTTGTGGCTGCCTTCAGCGAAGGCTCGATTATTTGCGGTCCTCAGGTGGCAAATAGGAGCTCTAGGAAAACTCCTCTTACTCGTTTAGCGTCGAGCACTATACGAGCTTTGAGGATCATGCTCATGGACCAGGCACTCATTGACACGGTGTGACTCTTTGTTCACGGAGGATGTTTTTCCTTTTTGCGAGGGTGTTCATGTACGATGGTGACATGGCGTAACTCTTTGTTCATGGACGATGTTTTAGGTTTTATGAGGGTGTTCATGGACGATGATGCCGAGTGGAGAAAGGAAGGACGATTGTGGCGACGAGCGAGGTGGCGGCTCAGGAGGTGACGGTGAATATTGGACACGGAAACTTGCAATGCTATGTTGAACTAATCCGGTGCAAAAACAGGCATCAAGCAATATTGAGCGACAGGGAGACGCATAAAACAATATATTATATACTAGCCAATTGCCCGTGCGTTGCAACGGGGCATAAATATTCTATTGGTTTCACATTAATCATGTTTTGTTTGGGATCCTCGTGCACATCGAATAGCATTGTCGATTGTTTTTACATCAAAATCATCCTCCTCCTTCTTTTCCTCCTGTAATCTTCGTCTCACCAATGTCGTTAATGGCACATCCGGCATACAATCCTCCAACCCTCCGACAATGGTGGGTTAATGTTGCGAATGGACAAGCGCCAAAGTCAACATGCTTTTTTTTTTTCCAACCGGGCTCACACCCCTTTCCATTTATTTTGCAATCAATGGAAATACATCAGTCTGTTTGGAGAACAAAGTCAACATGCTGATTACTATATAAATACATCAGATTACTTTCCTTAAAATTTGGCATCAAATAAAAAAAATGTAGAAATAGTTGTTGATTATAGCTATTACAAATGTGGAAAAAACAAACCTTTGAAGTGTGTGGTACGTGGTTTGCTTGCAGATACTCTTATATGTCTAAATTTTTAAACATACTGTAAGATTCATTGTGCGTGATGCATCTGATATATCAAAACTGAAGTTGTATGGATGGATATGTAACTGATGTAGTGCTGCATAGATCAAAAATATTTGATGAAGCATACGCTCACGGGTCTAGACCGTTCACATCCATCAACCGCATGGGAAAAATATTGTAGTGAAGCCATCTATGTTGAACCCCGCAGTTCCGAATCTACGTCTTATATGCCCATCACCTTGGCACTCAATAGTGAAGCCGACGACTGAATTTGCATAGTGAAAAACAACATTATTTACTAACCTTTCTCTTTAAAAGAAAATTTGAATTCAACCATAAGAACTC
Organism: Triticum dicoccoides; assembly: GCF_002162155.2. Taxonomy (NCBI): domain Eukaryota; kingdom Viridiplantae; phylum Streptophyta; class Magnoliopsida; order Poales; family Poaceae; genus Triticum; species Triticum dicoccoides. The sequence goes on along the minus strand of NC_041389.1, from coordinate 724,264,425 downwards.
TTGCACCAGCCTAATCTAAGTTAATTTGTCCGGTGTACAAGAACCTGATATCGGGGACAGTAGTGACGCCACACACGGCGACTGGACGCCTAGAGCCACTTGGGCGAGCAGACTGTCCAGGGCGAGCGTTTGATCAGGCAGCACCCATTCATCGTTCATATATACATGCATCTAACTAACTATGATGATGTGTTCACGCCAGTACTGCTGCTATGGCATATGATAGATAGGTGTGCTCCTGTCCTGTAATCCATTGAGTCGTGAAAAACCTAAGAAATACAATGCTTGCGGAACAATTTCCAACGGAGAAGTAATCAATGGAAATCATACCAGACACCACACCGGCACCCACACGCGTCAGCCACCAGGACATGCCGTCGTCCTTCCCGTACAAGACCGTGGAGGAGCCGAGGAGAGGTCGCGGAGCACGCGTCCAGCATGGCACCATGCTGTCGAGCACCTGGACCTGGGGTCGAGGAGCATGATTCTATATCGACGAAGGGCAGAATACAGGGAAGCAAGTGTTGGTGAGGCGAGGCCGTGGAGGTCGAGCGGCGCCGAGGAGCCAAGGACGGGTTGGGGCTGGGGCTGGGCAACAACGCTAACCCTAGCGCCGCCAGTTCAACTTCACGAGGAGGGAGTGCGTATACATGTTAGGCTCGCTCGCTGGGGCTGGGCTTCGGCCTTCGGCCTTCCGTTTCTTTTAGGTAGTAGAGATTGCAAAACTGATTTTGGCATAATCTCAGTCACTTCCAACTGACAACTCTATCAACAAGCCCGATTGAGTTCATCAAATTAAATACTGCGGGGTTAAGTATCTCTAATATCATTTTTAACAAATTTTCTCAACACTAAGTATTTCTAGAGACTTTCTCTTATATATGATTATCTTTGTTATCATCATTTTCTTTATTTTAAACTAATCTCACGACAAGTCTTGGTTATCTAGATAAAACAGAACAAAGACTACTTAACCATTTTCTCCTAAATGAAATTAACTTTTGTTTAACTATTAAGAGTTACTCTGACTTGAATACATCACACACATAACTATTACATCTATACTAATCATTTCAAGTTCAAAAGACAGAAGTCGTAGGACATACATTACATCCATGAATGTTTCGCTCTTCCTTGAGGTTGATGAGCCATAAGTATAAAGGATCTATCGTAGTCCTTTTCATAAGTAAGAGTGTCGAACCCAACAAGGAGCAGGAGGAAATGACAAGTGGTTTCAGCGAGGTATTCTCTACAAAAACTGAAATTATCGGTGACAGATAGTTTTGTGATTAGATAAATCGTAACGGGTAACAAGTAAAGAAAGTAACTAAGATGCAGCAAGGTGGCCTAATCCTTTTTGTTTTTAGAAATGGAGGAGGACCCCCGGCCTCTGCATTTGGACGATGCATGCATCCACTTTATTAATTATTCACATAAGACCTTACAAAGTCATACAACAGTAAGACTAAAGCCACCGTCTAGGCAACATCTGCCGCTACTCCTATCCAGTTGATGTAGGGATGCTGATATTCTAGGCCTAATACCAAACAGACCTCGCAGCCAAACCTAACATCTATGACTGAGGTCCCAACCAGGACGCCTGCCGGGTATGGGGCACCCATCAGTCTGGCGCACTCTTTAACCCGGCGCCTGCCGGGTATGAGGCCGCCGCAGCCACCTGCCACCAATCCATCTTCAGAGCTGTGCTATTGCATCTACCGTGCCAGGTCTCTCTGCCATCGACGCCACCAGGACGCCAGACAGCGTCGTCCTCCTGCGTGAGTCCATCCTCGCACATCGGACGCCGAATCTGCACTGTGCCACACCGTCGAGATCCGTTGCCATCAATGTGTAGGATGAAGCACCGCTCCACCTAAGATGCGGTCCACTGGTCCCCCGAGCCCGTGCACACCTCCAAGAACGACGCCCCCAAGGGGGGAACGACATAAGAACGCCGCCGTCTTCCGATCAACTGATCTAGGATTTCCCCCGGAGGTAGCAGACAGTGACCTTGAAACTCTCCTCGGCGATGTCTTCAAGAAGGGAATGTCGCAAAATAGCGCCGCCACCGCCGGCTTTGGTAGTAAGCCAAAAGCAAGTTTTCACCTGGATCTGTTTGAAGGACCTCCACCAAGCATCTCGTGCACGGATCGCTGCCATCTCTGCTGGGAACTGAATGATGGATCCAGGTCGCCGCCGCCTGACCGGCCACGGCACCACCGCGGTGCCTAAGCCGGCGCCGCCAAGCCCACCATGCCCGCCTGTAGACGCCCTCCAGATCTGCCGGCCCGTGGACGAGGCCCGCGATCTGGGCCGTCGCCACAGGTGCTCCTCGGCCGCGGGGAGAACGCGCCTGCGCTGTCGTTGCCGTCACACTCACCGTCGGGCGCCCGCTGCTCCTTGCCGCCAGTGCACCGCCGATCCATGAGCCGCCGCCGCCAGGAGATCGCCACCACCGTGCGAGGGAGAAGGCCCCGCCGCCGCCGTCACTGGCCAGGCAACGCCGGCGTGGCCTCGGGCGGCGGTAGGAGGAGGGAGAGAGGAGCGGAGGCCTAGGACCGGCGCCGTCGATCGCCCCCCCGTGTCGCGAGGAGCGGAGGCCTAGGACCGGCGCGGTAGATCTGGGCCCAATCCTTTTTGTAGCAAAGGACAAACCTGTACAAACTTTTATATAAAGCAAAGCGCTCCCGAGGACACATGGGAATTATTGTCAAGTTCGTTTTCATCATGCTCATATGATTTGCGTTCGTTACTTTGATAATTTGGCATGTGGGTGGATCGGTGTTTGGGTGCTGCCCTTCCTTGGACAAGTCTCCCACTTATGATTAACCCTTCTCGCAAGTATCCGCAACTACGAAAGAAGAATTAAGGTAAACCTAACCATAGCAAGAAACATATGGATCCAAATCAGCCCCTTATGAAGCAACACATAAACTAGGGTTTAAACTTCTGCCACTCTAGCAACCCATCATCTACTTATTACTCCCTCCGTCCGGGTTTATTAGGCCTAAAGACAACTTCTCTTAGACCAAGATACATAATAATTTGCTCACATTAATTCTTCAATTTCACTCTCAATGCACTCTCTCACATGCATGCAGTCAATGAAAAAGCACACATGAAGTGTATTATTTTTCCATTCATGGCACCAACAACAATGGCTTTCAATGTAACCAATGAAATGGTTGCATGCATGCACCTTTCCAAAGCGAGGCCTTATAAAAAGGGACATGCTTGTAATGCTAAGAGGCCTAATAAACCCGGACGGAGGTAGTACTTCCTAATGCCTTCCCCTGGGCCCAAATAATGGTGAAGTGTCATGTAGTTGACTTTCACAAAACACCACTAGAGGAGAGATAACATACATCTCATCAAAGTATCGAACGAATAGCAAATTCACATGATTACTTATAACAAGACTTCTCCCATGTCCTCAGGAACAAACGTAACTACTCACAAAGTATATCATAATCATAATCATAATCAGAGGAGTATTAATTATCATTAAGGATCTGAACATATGATCTTCCACCGAATAAACCAACTAGCATCAACTACAACGAGTAATCAACACTACTAGTAACCCACATGTACCAATATGAGGTTTTGGGACCAAGATCGAATAAAAGAGATGAACTAGGGTTTGAGAGGAGATGGTGTTGGTGAAGATACTGGTGGAGATTGACCCTCCCTCGATGAGAGGATCGTTGGTGATGACGATGACGATGATTTCCCCCTCTTGGAGGGATATTTCCCCGGCAGAACAGCTCCGCCGGAGCCCTAGATTGGTGCTGCCCAGGTTCCGCCTCGAGACGGCGGCGCTTTGTTCTGAAAGCTTCTTCTTGATTTTTTTTCCATGGTAAAAGACACCATATAGCCAAAGATGGGCACCGGAGGCCTGCCAGGGAGCCCAAAAGGCCTCTGTCGGAGAAGGCGACTGCCACGTGATATGTCTCTGTCGTATCTACTTTTCCTAACGCTTTTGCTCTTGTTTTGGACTCTAATTTGTATGATTTGAATGAAACTAACCCGGACTGACGCTGTTTTCAGCAGAACTACCATGGTGTTGTTTTTGTGCAGAAATAAAAGTTCTCAGATTGGAACGAAACATTTTGGAGATTTATTTCAGAATAAATAAAAAATACACCAAGAACCACCGGAGAGGGTTCCTTGGCTGAGCACGATACACCAGGGCGTGCCGCCCCCTCCAGGCGCGCCCTGGTGGGTTGTGGTCGCCTTGTGGCCCCCTGACCATAATTCCAACTCCATAAATACCAATTTTCGGAGAAAAAAATAACGAAGGAAGTTTCATCACGTTTCACGATACGGAGGCGCCGCCACCTCATGTTCTTCATCGGAAGGCCAGATCTGGAGCCCGTTTGGGGCTCTGGAGAGGGGAATCTTCGGTCTTCGTCATCACCAATTCCATGATGCTCCCCACATGCATGGAGTGAGTAATTACTCGTAGGCACGCTGGTCGATGAGAAGTTGGATGAGATACATCATGTAATTGAGTTAGTTTTGTTAGTGCTTGATCCCTAGTATCCACTATGTTCTGAGATTGATGTTGCTATGACTTTGCTATGCTTAATGCTTGTCACTAGGGCCCTAGTGCAATGATTTCATATCTGAACCGTTTATGTTTTCACCATTATATCTATATTCTAGATCCGTTCTTATAAGTCATATTCACTTATTACATGTTATCATCCGGAAACCCCAGTGTGACAGTAATTGGGATACTTTCCGGTGATGACCGTAGTTTGAGGAGTTCATGTATTCATTATGTGTTAATGCTTTGTTCCCGTTATCTATTAAAAGGAGGCCTTAATATCCCTTGGTTTCCTTATGGACCCCGCTGCCACGGGAGGGTAGGACAAAAGATGTCATACAAGTTCTTTTTCATAAGCACGTACGACTATTTACGGAATACATGCCTATATTATATTTATGAACTGGAGCTAGTTCTATGTTGCCCTGGGTTATGACTGTTATATGATGAATATCATCCAACGAATGCACCGACCCAATGCCTACGAGTTTTCCATATATTGCTCTTGCTAAGTTACTATTGCTATTGCTACTGTTACAATTGCTACAATACTGTTACTGCTGTTACCGTTGCTATTTCTACTGTTACGACTGCTATCAAAACAATCATATTACTGTGCTACTGATCACCTTGTTGCAGATATTTAATCTTCAGGTGTGGTTGAATTGACAACTCAACTGCTAATACTTACAAATATTCTTTGGCTCCCCTTGTGTCGAAACTATAAATTTAGGTTGAATACTCTACCCTCTAAAACTGTTGCGATCCCATATACTTGTGGGTTATCAAGACCTTTTTCTGGCACCGTTGCCGAGGAGCATAGCTATATTTGTTGAGTCACTTGGGATTATTATCTATTTATCAATATGAAGAATCTGAAAGATACAAGATACAAGATTTTTTTCCTCTAAGACGAGGGGAGGTAAGGAACTACTATCTAGCTCTCTACTTGATCCGCCTTCTGTTTTGAGTAGACTTGCAACACCACCACATGCTATTAATCCTGATATGTCGCAAGTTTTGATGATGCTACTTCTGTTATAAGTAATGATTATGATGATGCTAGTACATTGCTTGATAATAATGTGCCACTAGGTGAATTTCTTGATGAACAACTTGCTAGACCTAAACATATTGAGAATGCTGAAACTGACGAAATTACTGAAAGTGATGAAGTTCTTGAAGCTAAAAATCTTGAAACACCTATTGGACCTAGCTCTCCTAGATATGAAATGACTCAGATACCTGAAGGTTATGTTATGTATAAGGAGATATAGCTAGAGACTATCTTGCTTGCAATGATAGAGATGATTTTAAAAAATTACTATACAAACTGAAAGAAAAATCTTAGAATGCTAGAATGAAATGTGATCCTAAGTTTGCTACTTCACCTACCTTTGTTACTGATAAGGATTATGAATTCTCTGTCGACCCAGAGTTAATTACTTTGGTTGAATCTGGTCCTTTCCATGGGCATGCCAACCCGCTGACAAAAGTTAGATCATTTCATGCATGTCAAAAGAGATCATATTCAATGAAGAGTGTTCGTGTAGACGAGAAGGGTCTGTTTGAGACCATTTTTCAGCATCCATCACATAACCCAAATTTATTTCATGAACTTATATTGCCAATTTAAGGCACCATGCCAAGTTGTTTGAGTTTTAAAAAAAATCATTTTCTGGAGTTTTCTTGGTGAAGGCCGTTAAATGGTCGGACGTGTTGCAAAATGCAAACGATGTCGGAGTTAAGGAGTACTCGTTACAAAGACCATTTTTAGGAGTTTCCTGAAATCACTAGTTAAGGAGTACTCATTACAAAGATCACTCACACTTTTCCAGGTTGCGATAAGTGGCGCGCTGCATGTGAGCCACTTGTCGCAACATGAGAGTTTTCCTTTTTTTCGTAAATCTGTTTATTTAAAACGTTTTATCTCTTTAACTGTGCGTCTAAATCTCGCATCACTTTCACCGTTGGATTCCTCGCATCGAGATCTTCAAAACTAGATCACATGTTGATAGGTTTTGACAAACTTTTTTTCACGAAAAAAGGACGAAAAAACCGAACTTTTTTCACAAAAAAACGGACGAAAAAACCGAATCGGGAGCACGTGTTTTTCCCCTTAACGAAAGAGGCATGCTCGTGTCTCTCACGAAATCACAACCGTGCCTCTTGCGGAAAGAAAAAAATATAGAAAATGCATTTTTTTTCCATTTCTGTAAGGCATGGCCGTGACTCTCATGAAAGCACAGTCGTGCCTCTCGCAGAAGCAAAACCATGCCTCTCGCGGAAGGAAAAAAACAGATAACACATTTTTTTTTATTTTCAAGAGGCACGGCCGTGACTCTCGGGAAAGCACAACCGTGCCTGTCATGAAAGGAAAAAAAAAACAGAAAACACGTTTTTTCACTTCAAGTCCACTACAGAGCAGTTTTACTACACGTCCACTACACACATCATTTGCTGCTGGGCCGGCCCAGTTTACTGCTCGCTGTTGTACGGTCTGGAAATGAAGATTTTTCACATCTCCAGGGTTGAATTCAGCTAAGCGGTTGTACAAAATTGTTGGTCTCTTATGCAGAGGTCGTTCTCTGAGGCCATCGTCTCCATCTTTCCTCCTGGTGGCTACATACATCATGGCGTAGTGCTCTACTCCGTAGTCCATACTTGTTCGGTGTTGCTGCTGCAGAGGAGAGGAGGTAAGTGGCGGCGTGGAGCCTTCTTTTTCAAGTGTTGCAGCTGCTGCATTAACACTTAATGTAGATAAGTTTTTTTTTCTTTTTTGAGCAACATTTACAGCTCCAGTTTTTTTTTTCTTTTTTGAGCAACATTTACAGCTCCAGTTTGGTTATCATGAATTGGTCTTTGTTTTTTTTCAACGGGAGTTGGGCTTTGTTCATTGCAGGGCTTTCGTTGACCCGGACCCAAAGAAAACGGGAACTCCTATATGATGCATTTTGCGTCAAAGAATCCCAGGATAACACACGGGCGAACGGGCCAGCCCATTACACGACATTCAAGTGCTTCGGTTCTTTTTTTGTTGTTGTATACTTACAGTAGCGGCTCGACGACACTATAGCAGCCCAGCGGCACTGTGGTGATTCGAAGCATTGCAGCCAGGTACTGTAGATCGAGTTCTTTTAGCCATTTAATTATTATTTTTCAAAAAGCACAGATGTTTTCGAAATTCTAAAAATAAATAAAATGTGACTACTTTTTAAAATACAAAATATTTTTTAAAAACATGAATATTTTCTAAATTCCTGGTAAATTTTTGAATATTTTTCAATATTCCCAGGCATCTTTTAAAATGTGGGAACAATTTGAATCACGAACATATTATGTAATCCGAATAAATTTTGTAATTCCAAAATTTTGAACATTTTTTTAATTTCCTAACATTTGCTTATAAAGAAAGAAAAGAAAAAAACCCGGTTCCAAAACCTCGAAACGGTGGACAGACTTGTTGGGCGGCAGCGGATCTGGTCGACTGACTCGTAGCCAGGGACGGCGGACAGAGAGTGGTGGTTGGCGGTGAACTGGGCGGCGGTGGATCTGCTCTGGGTTGTGTTGTGAGGAAGGGATTACCAGAAGGAGCAGGAAGAGGTCGGACGTTGCGGAGGTGCGCCGGCCGACCTCAGCTTCCCCCTCCTCTTTCTCTATGTTCCGGCCCCAATGTGGCTGGAGCACAATCAAATAATATCAAGCAGCAATGTATGTGAGTGCTTTCAGCTTTGATTTGGCCCTCCCTGCTCCCTCTAGCTAGCTTGCTTGCTCCAAGAAAACAAATGTAATAAAAAGGATCAACATGTACTAGTACTAGTTCCCATGTTTTTATCTGCAAAATCTTCCGTAACTACTTGTTGCCTCTCAGTGATTTGTTTCTTTCAATTGGAGCTGTTGAGCATATATATTGGGGATAAAATCGAGTCTGCATTTAAGCAGTGATGCCTTTCAATGTTTATGATGATTACGCAGTTTGATTACACACAAGACTTTTGATTACTACTAATTTTCAGTTTCATTTCAGGATTTCAGCTCAGGAGGGAAGAACTCAAACTATTTCGTCTGTCACATCCCGCTGTTATATTTTGTCAGTTTGTTTTGTTTGCAGAGGGCTCTCTAATATTCCAACAAACTGCTTCATGTCTGCGTCATTTCGAAAATGAAATAAGCATGATTGTGAAAGGGGCAAATCACATTGCTTTACCAGCATATTCGTCAAACATGGCAAGTGGCAGGTACTCCCTCCGTAAATAAATATAAGAGCGTATAGATTACTAAAGTAGTGATCTAAACGCTCTTACATTTGTTTACAGAGGGAGTAGTTTACATAATCAGTTGCACCTTCATTACGTACACCAGCGAGTGCAGATCTGAACTGATCCCATTTGATCTAGAATGTCTCTGGACTGAAGAAAAGAAAGATTCCTACTCCATTCATTACGATTTTAAAAGTGAGGTTTGTTGCAACCTTAGTTCCACCATCAGTTTTCTAATTTGAATGCACTGGCAAAGCAAAGCAAAAGGGGATTCCTTGTCTCTCTCGTCAACCCAATGATCACGCACCCATTGAGAGTTCTCAAACACAGCAGAGCAGCAATGCTCACATTCTGGAATGCCAATGTGAAAAGTGAGGCTGCTGAGTCTTGCAACTTTAGTCCCATTCACCTATTTTCCGTGAAGGCACCAATGTGTACGGAGCTGCTTAATGGTGTCTTCATATTTTAGTTTGAATGGAACCAAAGTTGCAAGCCTCACTTTTCATATTTTCATTTGAAATGTAGAAAAAAGGACCATGAAAGGTTACTTCTCTCTTTAACCCAATGCTCACACAGACACACACAACAACCAAGCAACTAATCTAACGAATCCCACCAAGAGTCCGAGAGGTTGCCTACCTTACAGTGTGCCTTACAATCCACAAATACATCAATACTGCCCTGGGTTCAGTACGCTGCTGGCTGGGGAGCCATGGTCATGAGCGGGCTTGGGTGTGCGATTGCGGTCGCTGTGGCGAAGCAGATCGTCAGCAAGCTATTTGTCGGCGGTGAATACGCTGCGGCGGAAGTCACTCTGCAGTGGAGGTACAGAGAGCAGGTGCTGGAGATGGGGGAGAAGATGAAAGATATCGAGGCCGTGCTGGGCGATGCCGACGAGAGGTCGCGTCGAGGAGGGGAAGCCGGAAGAGTGTTTCAGCGGTGGCTTATGAAGTTTAAGCGTGTCGCCTACGACGTCGAGGACGTGCTGGATGAGCTTGACGCTGATGAGCTCATCAGCAACACACAATCCAAGGTAACTAACTCTTCTACTCTCCCATCTCCTCTCAGCCGGTTCCTCCCTCCTTCCGTCTCTTAAGCTGTCGCTCCCATGTTCTTCTTCTTCTTCTTCTTCAGTCTACGCAGAGACTAATTTATATCAGCCTCTTCAGTTCTGCCTGCCTGCATGTACCCCCGGCCCCTCTGAATCTAAAATAAGATGATATCATTGCTTGATTTTTGCAGGCCAGCTTATGGTTTTCGAGAAACAATCAACTCCTGCAGCGAATGACCATGCCCCACAAGATGAAAAAGGTGATGAAGAAAATAGACCAGATTAAAAAGGAGGGCAGTAGGGATCTCAAACTTGTGCCTCACGAAGCAAGGGGAGAAGGGAGCAGAAGCAATGAAACACTTGCAGCCAACTGGACTGCTCATGGAATGGAAACAGGGATGGTGGGGAGGGGTATCGAGAAGGAGAAGATAATCAGCCTGCTACTCACAAGTGAAGAAGCCAACCAGGATATCTCTATCATTCCAGTTGTCGGCCTTGGTGGCATAGGCAAGACAACATTGGCTGAATCAGTTCTTGCAGACAAGAGGGTCAGTGTCTTTGACATCTCAATATGGGTTAATGTGTCCATGCAGTTTGATTTGCACAAAATTGGGAGTGTCATACTGAAAAGAATGATGGATAACCTTGACAACTGTGATTTGCAATTTCATCTGAAAAAAGAACTTGCTACTAGAAGATACTTGATTGTTCTGGATAATCTCTGGGAAGAAGATGGAAATAATCTTGAAAGGCTCAAGGAGATGTTACAGCATGGCCGAAAGGGCAGCCGTGTTATAGTAACTACCCGAAACCTATGCGTAGTGCAACAATTGCGCACTGGTTTTCTTGCAAATCAGAGGAAAATTTCTCCGGTCCCAGCGTCCGACATAATCAATTTGGGTGTTTTAGAACCCGCAGAATGTTGGGAATTAATGAAGCAAAGGGCATTTGGGCCTGATGATGACCATAGTAGCTTGGAAGAAATTGGACAGCAGATTGCAGCCAAGTGTGGAGGATTACCGCTCGTGGCAAATGCTCTTGGGCAAGTAATGTCAGAGCTAAGGACCGTGGCAGCATGGGAACATATAAGAGATACCAAGGTTGATTTGGGTTTGAGAGAAGGACATCAGAAAGAAACATTAGAGAGGCTAATGATGAGCTATTACCACATGAAGCTAGAATTCAGGATGTGTTTCACGTACTTGGCAACCTTCCCCAAGGGCTTTGTCATGTATGATAATCATCTAATCCAGCAATGGAATGCACTTGGATACATTAATTCAAGGCATGATGGTCAAAGGTGCATCAACTACCTTTTGGGGATGTCCTTTCTTCAGATTCCAGGATCTGCTTCGGTTGGTACCTATAGACACCATTTCAATTGCATGGCTGGTTCCCTTTTACTATTTTTTTCTTACTTTATGTATGGCCCTACACTTGGTTTTAAATTTTTGTTCATGATTTAATATATCTATTTCTAAATTTAAATTTATTATCAGCACTGGTATGTTCAGTTTTGTACTTTACTAGCTCTGTTGTTTTGATTATGTTCGGTTTGTATATTCTTTTTTTTTTGGTTTGAGATTTTGTCTTGTCCTTCAATACATGGATCTAATATCTAGATTATGTGCCACAAAATATAAATAAATATATTTATCAATCTAAATATATTTTTACTGATTTTGAATTATATATATATATATATATATATATATATATATTACATCCCCCTACTTGTATATTAATTTAATAATTTTAGAAAATAGGCTTTTGAACTTTAGCTTAACTTAGTAGAGTATCAAACCATAAGATGTCATTTATAGAGCTACGAGCTTAACATTACTACCAAGGTATACTAGTCCGGGTATACTAGTCCGCCAGAGGTATTCAGGTTAGGCCCTTCGGGTTTCAAAGGTGGTCCTACATGTCAGGCCCCTCCTGGCGGTGGTATCGAGAGAGACAGTCGAGACGAATAAAAGACGAGAGATGGTTCATATCCCTTTATGTGGTTCATGTGAATCTGGCCCAGGACTTCACCATGGGCCAAGTGCATAAGGTAGCACTGTTCAAAATTATTGTCCTCCTTCGGTCCCTATTTACATGGTCTCCACATATTTCAATGTTCAACTTCGACCATCAATTTGACCAATAAAACATGAGTTATATATGTTCCATCGGACCCAAGCCATGAGTGCCATCTCCCAAAGAAGAGACCTCGCCAGCCTTAAATCATTGTTTGCCTTCCATTTCCTCCGCCCGGAGCACTGTGAATGTCAAGTCCCCCCACCACCATTGGGGAAGAACCGGCAGCGGCTGAAGAAAGTGCGTGCACGGGTGGACTTCTGCCAGCTAGAGGTAGGCACCTCGGTTCCTTTAATAATCAAGCAAGTATGCTTATAGTTTCAAATTAGGTGATATTGTTGGGGATGTAGCCCCACGGTATGACCCGCCCATATCATGGTCGGGTTATCTAGTGGCGGCTTTAAGAATAGGCTCATCATATGGGCCGCGATGATCAAGAGCTCAAGGACAAGATGGGCGACTCATGGAGCGGGCCGGCTCGTAGCCCAATGCCTAAGGCGGCGGCTTATCAAAGGAAACAATGGGAATTCTCTTACTTGGGGAATACGATGAGTAGGAGATAGATTAGAGCACGGGCAATCTATATATAAAAGGGAGCCCCTAAGGTAGGGGAACTAAGTTACAAGCTCTCGAGTACTAGGTTAGCTAAGTCGCACCCTTGTAATCGAAATCACAATCAATAGCAAACAAAGCAGGACGTATGCTATTACCTCGATCGTAAGGGGCCGAACCTGGTAAACTCTCATCTCTCGATTCAGATCAACCCCATTCAAGCTACCGCTTAGCTGCGATGGCCTTACGACTAAGTCCTTTTTCAAGGACATCTGCCATGACAAAATCATGACACTAAATGAACTAGTTACAAATCAAACTTGACATCTAGAGAAATTCAAAAATTCCACAAAACATATCTAGAGAAATATATATGTGCTAAAGTGAGCCTGAGCACATTGTACTTATCGCACTCTCCGGCCAACCACAGATCGTGCGCGCCCTCTAATTTACCCTGGCAGGCCAACCCTCCAGCCAAGAAAATGCTCCAGGGTCGCTCGTCTCCGGGTTGGAAATCAACCGTAATGAGCTCTTCATAAAGGGCAATGAAAGCATTTTTTACGTGGGATTGGCCCAAAGAACAATAATGAATTGGGACTAACTGGTAGTAAAACTCCTTTGCCCATTAGTAATGGGCGTGCCCACTAGAAAAAAATAAGACTAATTAGGACAACCGTGGCATGGTAACAAGATTACTGTTCCTACCCAATTTTTTTTACTATTCCTATGCACTACACACGGTGGCATGGTAACAAGATTACTTCCCTAAAAAAATTACTATTCCTATGCACTACACACGTCTTATGCTCAGTTATGCTTTATATTCCTCTCATGTAGTATATGCTTTATAAGCTTTACGTTCCCTGTTGTTTATCCAAATTTTAATGGCATGAAAACAATTTTATGAAAATCCATGGTTTCTAGTAAAAGATTGTGTGTAGGATAATTGCTATGTATAAGGCTCCACAGATTTTGAGGATATTGCAATTTTACTGTATCTTAGTGTCTTCTCTTAGCTCCATTTTAATACATTTTCTGTTGTCAAGGTTGTTTTAGATTTCTTTTTGCAATAATATATTGATAGTAATTACCTCTACAGGCCAGTCCAAGTCCATTGCATTGCAAATCTCCTCCAGAACTTGTCATGCATGATTTGGTGCACGATCTTGCATCAGAAATTGTTGCTGATGAATTCATTGATCTGGATGCTACCAAAAGCACTAGCTGGAACAGGCCTAATTACTACCGACATGCACAGTTAACCAACTTCAATAATGATCCCGCGGTTTTCAAATATGTTCCAGACAAGCTGAGGTCCCTCCATTTTAGGGATTTGGGGGGATTGCAACTACCGAAAAAGGCATTTGCTCAGTCCAAGTACATACGTGTCTTGGACCTAAGTGGACATTCATCCAAAGGCCAATCCGCTCCAAGTAGCATGACGCTGCCATCTTCTGTAAATCAATTGAAGCTACTTAGGTACCTTGACGCCACAGGCTTGCCAATAACATCACTTCCAAAGTACTTTCATGCACTTCAAAACATGGAAACTCTTATTATGTCTAATTCCTTGCTTGAAACCTTGCCTGATAGTATTTGTTGCCTCATCAAACTCTGCTATTTGGACCTATCTGGCAGTAGCAGCCTCAGTAAGCTACCTGCATCACTAGGGGAGCTCTCTCAACTCTTTTTTCTTAATCTATCTGGGTGTTCTATACTCCAAGAGTTGCCTGACTCTATCTGTGAGCTTACATGCTTACACCACCTAAACATGTCAGATTGTTGTGCTCTTCAAAAGCTCCCTGATAAATTTGGTGGCCTTCATAAACTCTCATTCCTAAATTTGTCAAGTTGTTCAAAGCTCACCAAACTACCTGACAATATAAGCTTCCCATGTTTAGAACATCTGAACCTATCGAGTTGCCATGAGCTAGAAAACCTACCAATTGATTTCGCTTACATTCAGAAACTTGAGTCTGTGAACCTCTCTGGTTGCTACAAGGTTTCAATGCTGCCAGGATCATTTTGCCAACTTAATCATTTGAAATACCTAGATGTTTCAGATTGTCATAACCTTGAAAAACTACCTGAATATTTTGGTCATCTCATTGAGCTTGAATATTTGAACCTAACAAGTTGTCCTAAGCTCCGACAATTGCCTGAATCACTATGCAAGTTGTCTAAGCTGAGGCGTCTCTATTTGTCATATTGTCTGAGGCTTAGGGAGCTCCCCTCCTCATTTGGTGACCTTCAACTTCAAATACTGCACATGAATGGCCTTCTATATATGTATGATTGCCCTGATAGCATTGGTGACATGACTAGTCTCACCCAGTTTGTGATTGATATTGCAACTTCTAGGTTGCGTAAAAAGATTCCAGCCATTGTAAAGCGTCTAAATCTTGTGGGCACAGTAAGACATCGCGTACATGAGATAGAGAGTAGAGGATGCAACAGTATAGTGGATCTTTGGGGATTGACTTGTTCAGAGCTGATACTTGAAGGCCTTCAGAATGTCACGCATCCAGAAGATGCAGACAGAGTCAAACTACGTGATAAATCAGATATTCGAGTATTAAAACTTCTCTGGGAAAGCGAAGGAGGTAAATCTGTGCTGGACCGGCTCGTACCTCCACGGACTCTGGAAAACTTTTCGCTAGTTGGGTTTATGAGCAAGGATTTCCCTAACTGGTTGTTTCACATCTCGTCCTACCTCCCTTTTCTCAGCGAACTGGCTCTTGATGGTTTGGAAGCATGTGATTGTCTTCCTCCATTCGGGGCAGTACCAAATTTAAGAATGTTGTCTCTGAAGAACATTCCCAACATTAGGAAAATCGGTAAGGAATTTTATGGAGAGGGCGGACCTTGTATGAAACTAAGAGTTCTGCAATTGGAGTTGATGGAGAATTTGGTGGAATGGTGGACAACAGAGTCAAGTAAAGAAAACAAAGAGTTTCTAATCCCTAATTTGCATCTTTTGTTGGTAGTGGACTGCCCAAAGTTGAAGTTCCTACCATATCCCCCAAGAAGTATGCATTGGGGTTTGAGCAACAGCGAGACAGTTTGGCCAGAGCGAGGATTCGGAATGCTCTCCTCTTCCATTCACCCTTTTGAGATGGTTCTAAAGAACTGTAGTTTCTGTCAAGACAAGTGGGATAGTCTTCAACACTTTCCCACTCTGGAGAATTTTTATGTATACTCCATCAGTGGCTTGAGGACTTTGCCAGAGGTCATGCGATGCTTCACCTCTCTCACTAGACTATGGTTGCTGTCGTTGAATGACCTGGAAATATTACCGGAATGGTTGGGACAGTTCACTTCTCTAGAAAAACTTTTCATCGGAGATTGCCCCAGCCTGACATCTTTGCCTGAAAGCATACAGAGTCTCCCAGCTTTGAAGCTACTCGACATTGCTCAATGTCCAAGTCTGATTGCAAGGTGCCAAGGGGAGGATGCCCACAAGATTAGTCACATCCCCGAAGTCCAATTCGGGCATTGAAGGAGTCACTGTGAAGCAACGCGCTAATCACATTGTACAAAGTTATGAAGAGCTGGGTGTAGGAGAGGAACCCCTCTGCCCTTTGGTTGGACAACGACGAGGCGGAGGTGTGCAGCTCCTTCCAGTATCGTGGCGTGGTGCTCAACTCCATACTTCATACTCATCACAAGGAGGGAGGTGCTGGATTTGGAGGAGGTGTCGCTCTGGCTGTGCCAACAAGTGTTGGATGCTGTCCTGTTGGACCGAGCTGCTGCTGCTGCTGCTGCTGCTGCAGTGTAGAGGAGGTAAGCGGCCTGGAGCCTTTTTTTTTTTTTCAAGTGGTTCTCTACCCCATGCATTAGCAATATTTTTCTTTCTATATACAGTTTTTCAAGTCGAGTCTTCTTTTTTAGATGAGATGCAGTCTTAGTTGTATCTAATCTTCTACTCCCTCCGTCCCATAATGTAAGACGTTTTTTGACACTACACTAGAGTCAAAAAACGTCTTACATTATGGGACGGAGGGAGTAGTAAATATTTAGAAATTGAACTTGCATCGAAGAATAACTTGGCTGCACAACAGACTTGGAATGACCAAAGCCGAACACAACATGTTATTGATTCTCTTGTCTGTTTCTATTGCTTACTTTACATAACTTGAAAAAAAACATTTCACGCATGCAAATTTCATTGTGCCATGATATCTAGCTGACATCCACATGACTTAGTCAATCATGTGCGCAGGCTAACATTGCTGTTCCAGAATGGAAAAAAAAGAACAGTTTCTTTCAGACCAAGCGGATTCTCAAGGAGCGTACTCTTATGGGGGAAGAGGTCTCAAGTCCTGACTGACCCATGTCATGGTTCTTGTGCCTGACGAGAGGAACCCATGCTTTATATTCCCCGTCAGCTTTGACCCCGTAAGTACGATTATTACTTTCAACTCGACCATTTCTTTTTCTGTCAATGCTCGATTCGTTCATGTATGTAATTTATCTGTTGTGTTGGTGCTTTTAATTTCCGTGTACTTGCTAATGTGGCCGTTGTCTGCCAGTTCCAGGTGTGCATCACCGATCCTGGTTGGTTGCTGTATAAAAGTTGCTTCATGATACTTCAGGTGATCAATATAGCAGCAAGTAGAAGGGTGAGCACGCCCATGCGTGCCCCTAAATGGGTCAAGCCCGACAACTCAACGTAGCTTTCCTATTTCTTTTTTTCTTTTTTTATTATATATATTTCGAAATGGTCTAAATGTATATGCATTTTGACAAAACATGTTAAATTGCAGCAACACATGGTTAACATAAAATATGCAAAAAATTGTCGATGTAAGTTTTAAACATGTGTTCTCGTATTTTAGGAAATGCTCATTACGTATAGAAAAATAGTCTTTGCATTTTCTCTCTCTAAATTTTCATGTAACTTTAAAAAATATTCACGTATATTTTAAGAAGGCACGTGTATTCTAAAAAAAATATTCACACATTATCAAATAATGGACACTTTATCATGTACTTAAAAAGATATTCGCAAATTGTCAAATAATCTTCACTTTATTAAAATGTTTCTAGCTACTTAAAAATATTAATCATCATTTATTTAGAATAAAGTATGTGTGTACTATTGGCATGTGCATTCGTTTGATGCAAAAACCTAGTCGGTTCATTTATCCTCTCTACTACTACCTCTGTAACTTAATATAAGATGTTTTTTTGACAATATGACTATGTCAAAAAACGTCTTATATTAAGTTATGGTGGGAGTAGTACTCATCAAAATCGTTGGGCTGACTTAATTTAGGGTGGGGTTGAGCTATATAGGTCACCGTGGGGAATCCTATTGGTCGACAATATTGAAGTGTATATGTGGATCGCCTAGCTTTTTTTATAAGCTCGGACTTTTGGTTGCATTGTCTGGTGCATGAAGCTTAACATGATATCAGAGCCTAAAGTCTCGATTTCAAGTCCTGGTTTTCGCAATTCATCCAAAAGTTGTTCCCGACCTCTGTGTCCACGTATAGGCCTCTTGAGTCATACCTCTGAGTCTATTCATGTGTTAACTTTTTGTGCCACATGTGAGAAAAGGTGTTAAAGTGTATATGTGGGTTGTCTCCCAGCGTGGATCTGTATCGTACGCGCGGACGCCGGCCTCCACGCGGTTCTGCTTGGCGGTGGCCTGCTGCCGGTGTGCGGCTGGCCAGAGTCTTGGAACAGACGACTGTCTATGGTATGCCAGACAATCGGATATGTAGTTAGGTGGTCGGTACCCCGGCGTAGTTGCCTTGATTCAGATCTGGAAGGCTTGGTGGTGGTAATCTAGATCCGGTCGACATGTTTGGTGGTGTCTGACCTCCTACAACTCCACGACGGCGGTTGTCATCGGAAGGTCTTAGGGAGGGTTCATCTCTCGAGATCCGACGATTGACTTCGGCGGTGAGATGCAAAACTACGGACGACGGCTTGATGCAGAGGGATGGTTGTGCAGCGGCGACGACACATCACATGTACTGCTGGGATTGCGAAAAAATGGTGGCGACAACACGTGAGTGACTTTGATGGTGGTGCTATTCGAACACCCGGTCTAGAGCTGCGGGGTGAAAGCCTAGGTTCGACCGAAGTTGGTCATACCTGGCAATGGCGATGTTTTTTGACGTCATTACATTGTTGAAGGCATTGCTCGAACATGCTCCAGACTGATTCTTCATGGTGAAAACCTAGATTCTGGCATTTGTGGTTGCATCCGGTGACGATGATGCTTGAGCGCCGCTCCCTTCCTGAAGGCGTTGCTGTTGAAGACCTTATCATCTATGTGGTGTCATGATAAGATTGGTGTAGATATGGTCATTGTTGTAGTTTTGGTGATCGCTGATCTGATTGCTTTGGGACTTCTTAAATTTTTTTCCTCGCCTATGCATAGCTTTGGTCTTATGACTTTGCTAATTGGCGGCGTGTTTGTGTGTGTGTTGGTGTTGGGTATGTGCATCTTAACTATGCAGAGACCGGGTGTGGGCTCATCATGTTTTGTATCTTCTTGATGCTTCGTTTTGAGTCAATAAAATTCACCCTTTGTTGAAAAAATATGTGGGTTGTCTAGCCATTTTTATAAGCATGAACTTTTAGTTGCGTTGGCTGGTGCAAGCTTAACATGGTATCAAAACCTAAAGTATTGAGTTCAAGACCTGACTTTCATAATTTATTCAAAAATTGATGTTGCCCCCTGTGTCCACGTATAGGCCTCTTGAGCCATACCACTTAATAGCCATACCACTGAGTCTATTCACGTGTTGAAATCTCACGCCACACGTGGGAGGTGATGTTGAAGTGTATATGTGGATTGCCTAATCCTTTCCATAAGTTTGGATTTTTAGTTGTGTTGGCTAGTACATGAAGGTTACCAGACCAAATGTGCACCACCCGTGTGCTCGCTCACTAAGTTGGGCTGGCCCAGTGAAGATTCTAGAACCTTCCCATACCATTTTTTCATTTCCTTTCGATTTTTTGTTATTTTTCTTTCTATTTACATGCTTGTTTATTTTTCATTTTATCTTTCCTTTTTTCTTGTCACTTTAGTTTTTTATTTCAGTTTTAAAGTAAAATTGTGAACATTTTGTGTTCATCAAATTCAAAAATTTCTTATCTTTTTCAATTTTTAAAATTGAGAACATTTTCTGTTCTATTTTTAAAATTGTTCACCGAATTCAATAATTGATCATTAATTTCAGAAAATCTTCATCGAATTCAAAATGTGTACTTCAAATATATAAAATGGTCAACATGGTTTCTTAAATGTTCATGATTTTTTTTTAAAAACATCATAGTAATTGTGATACTACAGATGTGAACTTGGGGTGACCATACAGTGCATAGAATTTAGGGCAGCATACGTACTTGATATTGAGAATATCTAGAACAGAGCATATGGGGGAGCCATGCATCGACGTTGACATGGACCTATTCATGAACTCCTGATGTCCACCCTGCAGCAACGACACGGGATACCATACCCGCCAGTGCATGCGGAGCTAGCCACTTTGCAAATCATTCATGAGGTTCCCTAAAGGTGAGTACGTCATTGCTCTGTTGGTGCTTGTTAGACTATAATGCTTCTCCTCTGCAGGTTATTTTTCGTTGTACGCACTCGCTTCGTATGTGGTCTATGCTACAACGTGCGGAGTACCTACCGCTATTCAAGGCGGTGTGTACGCGATTGGAGCAGGTGGCTATGGAGGTTTTTACCCAACATGGGTGGCAGCATAATCTCCGGATCGGTCCACCAACCGTTTCGACATAGGCATAGTGTCGGTCTATAGGACTCTACTGTTGCCGAATTGTCGGGTTTTTTTTTCTTGTCAGCTTTTTTTTTGTTTGGCTGTGTGCATCCTAGTTATGCAGAGGCCGGGTGGTACTCTAAGTGCTTTGTATCGCTTGATGCTACATTTTGAGATAATAAAAACGCCCTTTATCGAAAAAAAAGACTATATAGCTTCTGTATTCATACGTGTATATTGTAACGCTGTATCTCACTCATTATATATATGTGATAGGCCACTCCTAGAGGGTTGTGCCGTTTCCCCAAACCTATTGTCTTACAGTGCTATGGGTTGCAAACTTGCAATTCGCTTACTACTTTTAATCATGCACATAAGAAAAATATTAAATGGAATTAAAGATGCGGACAACAATTACCTGCAAGGAACCTAGAATACATGTTGATACGATAGATACCTGCATCTTGACCAGAATATGCGGACAACAAATTACGATAGATACCTGCATCTCTGGTAGGGTCAAAGCGTCAATCCCAGCCCATGAGATGGTACTCCAGGGTACAGGCCATTCACGTCGTCCACGAGGCTGCCGTCAATGCATGGTGGACAAAATTACTGTCCTGACCTAAAAGGCTAACAAAATCCCGATTTGACCTTGTTTTTTAAAAAAATCGATTTTGACCTCTTCGGGTGACGCCAACATCCCTGGCGTCTGGGTTGCAAAGGAGACGCCACGGACCTTGGCGTCTGGCCCCTGGCCCGCACTACCTGCCTACCCGTTGACCTGCTGACGTGGCAAAGGGGCCAGACGCCAGGCCCTGGTAAATGGATAACCAACGGGAGAGTGTGTGGGACCCACCCCACACACTTTCCCCAATCTACAACGCGAGCTTGAAGAACACTTGGAGCTCTCACACTCTCTCCCACCCCTCAAGCTCCCCCTCAAATCCTTTCCAAAAGGTGCATCCCTTAGGTGGATATTTCCATCACTTTGTTGCTCTTGGTAATCTCCCCCAAATCATCCAATTATTTTTTGTTAAATCTTATTATTTTGGTTGCATTTTATACATGTTGGTGGAACCCTAGTTCATGTTTTCTCCCTTATGTTAGTGTGAATGGCTTGGTTAACTTTGATAATATAGTGATATGCATGGTGTGTAGTAGGAATATATGCTTGTTGAGTAGAAAGATTGGGGTTAGGATTAGTTAGTGATTAGGGTTAACTTTGCTTAGTGTGTGTTAATTAGTGATACTTTTGTGGACATCACCAATAATTTAGTGTTGATATGATTTGGATATAATGAGATGTATTTGAATAAACATCAATTCTCATTGAAGTCTTAAATGCATTCATGTTATTTTTAGATGGAGAGACTTGTTAATGTTCATTACATGGACAAGGAGGCATTCTTGAGTAACAATGCCGACACGGGTGAGGAACCATTGGTTTTTGATACAAGCCCTAGGTATGAGGATGTTGTTGCAAAAGTGAGACAAGCCTTAAAGTGGATGGACACCAATGTTGATGTTAAGTTAATAGGAAGGTATGATGTTGGAGTTGGAGCCAAATCTCGCTTGAAAAGTATGCCTATCACCTCGGATTTGCATTGGGATGTATACAAGGAAAAAATTTCCCAATCGGAAGACAAGTCACTTGAATTGTTTGCCACCAAGGTTGAATCTCCTCGGTTTACACTTGATTTGAACCGGCATGTCTCTTCCCCAATGGATGACATGAGCGAGATGACAATGGTGCCACTTGTTGAGCATAGGGTTGTGGTTGATGCCCCCAATGCTTATCGCCAACCACGTCCCCGTGTACCATCTATTGAACCAAATGAGGTTGAGTTGTATGCCCCCAATGCTTCTAGCCAACCACCAACTAGCCAAGCAAATGAAGTTGAGGTGATTGCTAGTGACGAAGTAATTCAAGATGATGAAGATGCTTATGATGACGACGAAGAGCAAGAGGAAGGGTTTCATGGTAATGATGTTGGTGACTTGGATGCATACATAGCGCAAAAGGACATGGATCGTGAGTTGCCTTTTAGCCGTCAATATGCATATGACTCGGATGACGAGGGTCCAGTTGAACAGTTGGACGAGGATGGATTCACAAAGGAGGAAAACCAAATCCACTTTGAGTTGACGGGCTTAGAAAAAAGAACTCACTTGTTTAAAGATCTTAGCCTTGCCCGTAAAGCTGTTGTTGATGGTGGAATGAGAATGACGGCGATTGAGCCAACAGCATGCCCGGATCTAGGAGAACCAAGGGAGGAGAAGGAGGACGAGAATGCTTATTTGAAGAAAGGAGTGAAGTTTCTGAGCTTGCCTATGCTGTAGTTTTGGTTGTCTGACTATGCCATTCGGAACCATAGGTCATTTTATGTTGAGCACTCTAACATGAAGTTGCGTTACACCGTGAAGTGTGAGCAAGAAGGATGCCCATGGAAGGTTCGTGCAAGAAAGCTTAAAGAAACCGAAGAATGGGTGTTAAGAAGTTGTGTTGCCACTCATAGGTGCAAACCGCCATCTAAACGACTTCGAACGACACATCGTCAACTCACATATGAGTATCTCGGATACAAATGGATGAAAGACATAGGCTTTGATCCCACTGTGAAAGTGAGGTCATGCGGACGGTGAAAAAACAATTTGGTTATGAAGTCAAGTATGGGAAGGCATGGAAGGCAAAGGCAAATGCTATTAGGATGTTGTATGGTGGTTATGAAGAAGCATACAACCAGATCCCAAGGTTGTTGGCCGCAATTGCGCATAAGAACCCGGGCATGTTCCATGTCGTCGAGGATCACGAGGGAGTGTTCCACCGTGCCTTCTGGAGTTATGGACAATGTGTGGAGGCGTTCCAGCATTGTCGTCCGGTCTTGTCTATAGATGGCACGTTCTTGACCGATAGATACAAGGGCACACTAATGGTAGCAGTGGCGCACTCATCAAACGACAACGTGTTGCCGTGTGCATTTGCTTTGGTGCCTTCCGAGCACCAAGACAACTGGGAGTGGTTCATGGGTCATGTTAGGCACAACGTGATTGGGGCTAGGGAGGTATGCATCATATCGGACCGGCACCATGGCATACTCAAGGCAATGGACATTGTTATTCCAGGATTTCCAAAGCTTCACAACAGATGGTGCATGAGGCATTTCGTGGCCAACTTTTACCGGGCATGTAAGAGCAAGTAGCTCAGCAAAGACCTTACCCATGTATGTGTGGCCTTCACGACCCAAGGTTTTGATGCTCGGTACAACAAACTCTTTGCAGCGGTGAACGAAGGGGGAAAAGACTTCTTAACTAGGAATTTAAGCGAGAAGCACAAGTGGGCATGCGCTCATGACGATGGTGGTTGGCGATATGGCGACATGACGAGCAATCTGGTAGAATGTTTCAACAATGTGCTGAAGCGTGCTCGTGCATTGCCGGTGACTGCAATAGTGGAGTACACCTTCTTCAAGCTTAATGAGTACTTTCAGAGGCATTCTGAAGAGACTGCAAAATGGATAGGTGAAAAAAAGGATTATCCGGAGAAGGTTGATGAATGGTTGCAGTTACAAGCAAGCAAGTCTTCACGCCAACAAGTTATCATATTCGACAGAATTGAAATGATCTATCAAATTGATGAGGCAGGTGGCACAACACGAGATGGTTTTCAATATGGTGGTACTGCATTTGAGGTGCGTCTGAAGACTCGGTGGTGCCAGTGCGAGAGGCCTAGTAAGTATCATTGGCCATGTTCGCATTTGATAACGGCGGCGAAGGCGAGAAACATACCTGTTTGTGATGGAAAAACCGTGCGGATGCAAGAGTTCCATGTGGAAGCTACTAGGTTGACATGGGAGCCAAGATTTCACCCTTTCTTGGACCAATCATAGTGGCCTGAGTACCATGGCCCTCATATTAGGCCAGACCCTCTTCTGAAAGTGGAGACCAAGGGTAGAAGGAGAACTAAGAGGGTCAGGGGTGATATGGATGACCTGGCTGGATACACTGGCATGAAACAATTTGGTAGCGGTCATTTTATGGAGGCTCCTGACACTATCAACTGTGGGGTGTGCGGTGAAGGGAGACACAATGAGCGGACATGCAAGAATAGGAAAACCAAAAAAAGAAAAACAAGTCGTGGAGGTGGCACTGATGGTGAACGAGGTGGAAGAGGTGACGGTGGTGGTGGTCGAGGAAGCACAAGTGTCAGAGGTGGTAGTGGTGGTCGTAGAGGGAGTACAAGTTCTAGAGGTGGTGGTCGAGCTAGCACAAGTGCTAGAGGTGGTGGTCGAGCAGGCACAAGCGCTAGAGGTGGTGGTCGAGCAAGCACAAGTGCTAGAGGTGGTGGTCAATTAAGCACAAGTGCTAGAGGTGGTGGTCGAGCTAGCACAAGTGCTAGAGGTGGTGGTGGTCGGAGAGGAAGCACAAGTGCTAGAGGTGGTGGTGGTCGTAGAGGAATGGTTGATAATGGAACGGCCTTCGGTTATTTGCTTAATCCAGATGGTTGATCTAGTAATAATGGTATATTATTTGTTCATACAATTCCTCATGCGCATAGCAACTACAAGCTGCAAATAAAGTGATGTTTTAATCAATACAAGAACACAAATGAGAAATAACGAAAATTGATAAGTCTTGCTTCTTACATCTCCCTTCTCAATGGCACGAGCACGATGCTCCTTATCCCACTCATCAATTAATCCGTCATACCAAGGTCCATCATCATCCGCCATCCTACAAAAAAAATCACAAACATCTATGAATACATGAACAATATCAAACAATACTATTTCCTTCTTCAAGTTATGCCATATAAAAACACCATTATTCTCACACATAACCACATCATTTCTTTCCTCTACATATGCACACATATCATCTAGAGTACCAAATTTCACCATCAAATAAATTTCATAATCATCATCCGCCATTCTATTGAACAAATCATGTCACACACAATCATCAAATTTCATCATCTCTTTTGCAAAAAAAACTTTGCCATCTATATATTCAACTATATTGTCATACCACTTCACACATATAATATTTTTTCTAAATATATTTGCTTGCCAAAGTAGTCTTTCCAGATTCAAACAAATATTATGCCATCTATATATTCAACATATAGCTAATTTACTAGCACATGCATACATCATCTATAATTCAAAAAAAATACACAAACTATGTCTATTGGTGGACAACTACAAACATCTACCAACTACACTACCTACCAAATCATCTATCAACTACAAACTATGCCATCTATATATTCAACATATAGCTAATTTACTAGCACATGCATACATCATCTATAATTCAAAAAAAAAATACACAAACTATGTCTATTGGTGGACAACTACAAACATCTACCAACTACACTACCTACCAAATCATCTATCAACTACAAACTATTTCTTAAAACAAAGAAACCATCTACTAATTTAACATCACCTAATGTGAAATAATGCATCCAACAAGAGAGGGGGAAACAAAAACAAATTGGAGAGAATGGGGGAGAATACCTCAAAGAAGCTTGGGGAGGGGTCAGATCTGCGAGTTTGAGCGGTTAATGGAGTAGATCAGGGGGGGGGTGGTGGGAGAGAGAGAAGGGGCGACGAACAGCCCTCTGTTCTTGACCCAGACGCCAGAAGAAGTTGAGATGGGAATGGGTGGGCGGCCCGCGCCGTTATCCACTTACCGGGGCCAGACGCGAGGGTCTCTGGCGTCTGGCCCCTTTGCCACGTCAGCAGGTCAACAGGCAGGCGGGCAGTGCGGGCCAGGGGCCAGACGCCAGGGCCCCTGGCGTATGCTTCGCAACCCAGATGCCAGGGATGTTGGCGTCACCCGAAGAGGTCAAAATCAATTTTTTTTGAAAACAAGGTCAAATCGGGATTTTGTTAGCATTTTAGGTCATAACAGTAATTTTGTCCATGCATGGTGGCCTCAACAAACCAACCGCCATTACCGGTGCATGTGACTCAGGCCTCGCCAGCCGTCACCGAGTCGACGAAGCGGGGCAGAAAACACATATTTGACCTGTGAACGAAAACGATTCAAAATTTGAACCTTTTTTAAAAATTCACGCTTCTGGCCTTTTCGAGTGGCGCCCGACAGCAAGGCGCCGCACCCTACTGTGCAACGACTTTTTCTTAGGCGTCGCGCCTCCGGCCAGCGTGCCAGTCTCGGGCCAGGCACGGCCCCACAGACAGCAGTGCAGCGCTTAAGCGTTAGGACTTAGACGCCACACAGTGTAATGTGCAACGCCTAGCGCTTGGGCGCTGCACTGTGACTTAAGCTGCATCGGGCCAGCCCCTCCCAGGCAGTTCTTCCCCTCTCCCAGAAAGTTGCTCTCTGTACAGAGAGCAGCGGCGACATCCTTCAACCCCTCTCAGATCTGAAGATTTTAGCCCTGGATTCGATCTCCAATCCCTCCTACTAGGTAAACTCCTCCGTTCCCTTTCTTTTCCTCTGTAAATTCGTTACAATTTTAGGGATTTGTCCAAGATTGGATGGAACCCTTGATTTGCTTGATTTGGATCTTTATTTGTCCAAGATTGGGTGTTGTGATGGAGGATGTGTAGTCATAGTGGTACTATATGATTCTTGTTTGTGAAACCTAGATTGTTTATTTATTTTTAGATATATATGAGATGCCTAGTTTTGTAGATAATTATGAGATGTTGAGTTTTCTAGCTATATATGAGATGTTGAGTTTTTTTAGATATATATTAGATGTTGAGTTTATTTGAAATATGAGATGTTGAGTTACTTGAACACATATGACATACGAGATATATATGTGAATTTACAATCATTTATTCATTGTGTGAGAAGGAGATGTTGAGATTCTTGTAGATGAATACATATGAGATGTTTAGATGAACACATATGAGATGTTTAGTGTATACCGATATTTGAGATGAACTCATATATGTTTATTGTTTGAACTTTGTAAGGATGGTTTGGCTTATCGACGATGCCATTGACACACAACACCAGGCCTACATGATGCGCGAGAAGGGGCTGGTAATAATGAGTAATCTAAATATTTAGCAAATTTGCCTTTAGTTGAAATTGACATGCCCTAATATTTGTCATTACTTGTTTTTTGCAGAAGCTTGAACCTCTAAAGATTCGGTATCACGGGTTCTCTGGTCCTGCCATGCCGTACGATGAGCGGTACACACCGTACATCCAGCAGGCGGGACTACTCCCGTGGATTCAGTTGGTCAGCCGGTCCACGCCGGACCTCAACGCTCCACTGGTGTCCACTCTTGCTGATCGGTGGAGGCTGGAGACACACAGTTTCCATCTTCGGACTGGGGAGATGACCGTGACGCTCGAGGATGTCTCCTTGATCACCGGCCTTGCTATCGACGGGAGGCCTCTCTATATGAGCACCGATTCTGATGGGTGGCACCAGCAGATGACTGCTCTTATCGGTATGGCTCCTACCGAGGCTGAGGCTGATGTAGAGGAGGGAGAAGAGAAGAAGAAGAAGGAAAGGAAAGCAACCGGAGCTCTTTCACGTGGATTCAGGAACACTTTGCCAATTGCCCTACGGATGCCACTGATGATGTTATCCAGATACATGCTCGTGTCTATATGTGGTACGTTGTCTCGAGGACTTTGTTTCCGGACTCCACGGGCAAGAACGCTCCATGGATGTGGCTGAAGGCATTGACCGTCTTCGATAGCAAATGGAGCTGGGGTTCAGCGACTCTTGCTTACATGTACCGACAGGTAGTTGGTTTGTTTTGTTATCAACTCATTTCTTCATTAGCAATGCAACCTTGCTGTCAAGTTAACATTGTTTTCTTTCATATGTAACTAGACGATGTGTGTTGCAGGATCACAGATAAGGCAGGCATTGGTGGTAATATGCTTCTACTTTCTGTATGGAACTGGGAGCGTCTACCTGTTGGACGCCCGAAGAGCGTCAGGTTTAATCCTTGGGATGAAGATGAACATGACGAATTACGGCGCCCCACTTGGGCTTACAAGTGGGATGTGGTTTCCGAGATGACGAACTATGTCAATCTCATGTACCAAAAGTACATTGCCGAGTTGGACACGATTACGCATGAGCAGGTAATGAGGACATTATTTCAGTTATTTCTCATGTTTGCCTGAATAATTGTCATCAATGTTGCGTTGTTGTCCTATTTCATAGGTGGAATGGGAACCATATGGCGCCAGTGACACAGTATGGTACACTCTAGAGTTTTCCATCAACCCGATGTGCTTGCAGGACAGGGATCTTTGGCTCATGCAGTGCCCACTGATATGCAACTAGGCGGTTGAGCTTCACTTGCCACATCGTGTGTATCGTCAGTTTGGTCTGTTCCAGCCTCACCCGCCGGTTTGGGTGGACACGGACAAAGCACTTCATAGGTAAGAGAGCATGAACTGTATTGACTAAGCATCGCCACTCCTTGATTGTGCTAATGTTTGGTTTTCTACCATGCAGGTTGGACAGGAGAAAGCAGCGGAAGATAAAGGACTGGTACAAGCATCATGCTTCGTATGTTACCCGCTTCCATCTTTGTGTGGAGCAAGCTCGTAACAGTGCATGCGCCCAGCTTCGTGAGCATGACTCACTTGCTTTTGATAACCACATACGATGGCTTCTTGAAAATACTCGAGTTGAGATATGCCCGCCGGCATACAATGAGGATATTCTTGAAGAACCCATAAACTTTCTGGGTCTATCAAAGGGGAAGTACAACAAAGATGTCTGGGAAGGGCGAGGAGTCCCTGCTGTTCTGGTGATTAACTATGTGGTAAAGTGTTCCCTTCTTTACTTTTCCATTGGCCGTATTGCACATGTTTGAATGGCTAACATGTTACTTCATTCTCATGCGCAGCGCAACGAGATCAAGAAATCAGTTGATGAAAGCTAGTCTATTCTGGAGCAGACACCGGTTGGAGAAGGCAATGATGAAGGTCCACTATGAAAATTTCTCAAGGTACATAACACACTAATGTGTCCATGTTACATATCTTGTGGAGTTTGGTATCTTATACACTTGTTCATGTTACAACACCAGTTCAACAAGTTAAGGCGGTTATCGAACCTTCTCGGTTGCCATGACCTAGAATATGAAGAACCATCTGCCTCTAGGTCTGGTACACTATCAGACCCTTTATCTCACCATCAGGCGGATGACGTGAGTTCCTCATTTGCTTATCCGGATGATGAGGGTGTGGTCACCCAAGAGGTATGACTAATCTTTTAGATTTAATTCTCACTTGATTACGACGCCGGTCTTCACCATATTGTTTGATTGTGTGATAGATTCATGATGACATGACTTTGGCGGATGCTCAAGTTCGGTCAACATACATGTTGAATCCTAGGCAGCCCATAAAACGGTACACGCCCACCGACTTTGACAACAGAGGCAACCCAAAGATGGTCGCAGGTAGCTCGCATATGGCGAGCTTGGATGATGAGGCGGAGGAGGAAGTGGAGGAAGAGGAGGCTCGGCCTCCTAGGAGGAAGAAGATAACCACCATGAGTGGCACCAGGAGCACACGCGCAAGGCATTAGTCATTGTCGTTTTCATTATGAAACTGAACTTGTCGCTATTTCATTAGGTTCATGAACTTGTGAGGTTATTTGAGATGTTGGTGAACTCTTAGAAGTGTGCTACTTGTGTTTGTGAACTTGTAGTAATGTTTGGAATTGTCTTAAATGATGTGATGTTCAAGTTGCGACTTGTGTTTGTTCTGTTTCTGTAGATTACAGCACTGCACTATATTTGTGAATACAAATTGATGTCAAAAGTGCTATTGTTTCTGCAGTTTTGCGTTAACAGCAGTGCAGCACCCTTGCCTGACGCGCTGCACTATACTATGCAACATCCAAGCGTCAGGCGCCACACAGTATAGTGCAGCGCCTGTGTCCTAGGCGCTGCTCATCTGGATGTATAGCCAGGGGCAACAAAAGCTTTGCAGCAGCTGTGAGAGCCAAAAATGCTTAAGTCTGTGTGCAGGGCCGGAAACTTGGGCGCTGCACTCTACTATGTGGCGCCTGGCGCTTGGGCGCTGCATTGTATAGTGCAACGCCTGACTCATGGGCGCTGCAGTGTTGTTAACTGCAGAACTGCAGAAACAGAAGCACTTTCGGCAGCAATTTGACTTCACAAGTATAGTGCAATGTTGTACAATGCAGAAACTCAACAAACACTAGTCATAACTTGAACATCACATCATTTAAGACAATCCAAACATTACTACAAGTTTGCAAACACAAGTAGCACAATTCTAAGAGTTCACCAACATCTCACATAATCTCATAAGTTAACGGCACATTCATTAGAAGATAGTTGACGACAAATGGCTTCTTGCCCTAGAAGATAGTTCACGACACATACGGCATGGGTACATCCGGTTCCATGACGAGTGCACAAAGTGAAGTCTCTACTGAGTCGAGCGAGGCCATTTCCCCTTCTTGTCACATGCCTCGTCCTCCTCTTACGCCTCGTGAGCCTTTGCAAGCTTTCTTGCACTCTCCTCCTCTTGTTTCTTCCGCTCCATACTCTCCTTTTGACAACGCTCTTCCTCCAAGCCTCTTCGAAATGATTCTTCGAACCGTCACTGACGCCTAAGACAATCTTGATATTGGTCATTTTGGACATCTTCTGGCACTTCATGATCTATCCACGCGAAGTACTTGCATAGAGGACGCGGTGACTGCATACAAATTTTTTGTTAGTGCTGACACACATTTGACAATAACAATCTACTTCTCTAGCTTACCGGTGGTTGGTCATAGGCGTTAGTTGGAAGCGAACGA
Organism: Triticum dicoccoides; assembly: GCF_002162155.2. NCBI lineage: Eukaryota > Viridiplantae > Streptophyta > Magnoliopsida > Poales > Poaceae > Triticum > Triticum dicoccoides. The sequence continues at coordinate 724,233,383 of NC_041389.1, read as the reverse complement.
TCATAAGCTTAGTTGGGGCAAACAAAATATCTCCTCCCTTCCGTCCAACACTTCTTTCGGTCGGTGGACACCTTCACCTTGCAAACATCTCCACACCAACATGGGGGGGGGGGTGTTGACATCTTTCTCCTTCACCTTGTCCAAAGATGTGTCCCCCCACTTGTTCGGCATGTCCTCTTGGTTAGCACATGGTGGCCTCGTCATGGAACCGGATGAAGCCATGCCTACAAAACTAGGGTTCCCCCACAAATTTACATAGGTAATTGATACGTCTGCAATGTATCTATAATTTTTGATTGCTCCATGCTATTATATTACCCGTTTTGGATGTTTATGGGCTTTACTTTACACTTTTATATTATTTTTGGGACTAACCTACTAACTGGAGGCCCAGCCCGAATTGCTGTTTTTTTGCCTATTTCAGTGTTTAGAAGAAAAGGAATATCAAACAGAGTCCAAACGGAATGAAACCTTCGGGAGCGATCTTTTTGGAACAAACGCAATCTAGGAGACTTGGAGCGTCAACAAGCAGCCGAGGTAGCCACGAGGCAGGAGGGCGCGCCCTAAGGGGGTGGGCGCGCCCCCACCCTCGTGGCTCCCCTGACCGATCTCCTTCACCTATATATACTCACGTACCCTGAAAACATCGGGGAGCACCACGAAAACCTAATTCCACCGCCGCAACCATCTGTATCCGCGAGATCCCATCTTGGAGCCTTCGCCGGCGCTCCGCCGGAGGGGGAATCAATTGTCGGTGTCAAAACCGGCGGATCTCGGGTAGGGGGTCCCGATCTGTGCGTCTTAGGCTGATGGTAACAGGAAGCAAGGGACACAATGTTTACCCAGGTTCGGGCCCTCTCGATGGAGGTAAAACCCTACTTCCTGCTTGATTAATATTGAAGATATGAGTAGTACAAGAGTAGATCTACCATGAGATCGTAGAGGCTAAACCCTAAGAGCTAGCCTATGATGGTATGATTGTAATTGTGATCGGCCTTCTAAGGACCATCCTCTCCGGTTTATATAGACACCGGAGAGGGCTAGGGTTTACACGGAGTCGGTTACAAGGAAGGAAATACAATATCCGGATCGCCAAGCTTGTCTTCCACGCAAAGGAGAGTCCCATCCGGACACGAGTCGGAGCCTTGAGTGTTGTATCTTCACGCTTCAATAGTCCGGACGATGTATATAGTCCGGCTGTCCGGATACCCTCTAATCCAGGACTCCCTCAGTAGCCCCTAAACCAGGCTTCAATGACGATGAGTCCGGTGCGCAGTCTTGTCTTCGGCATTGCAAGGCGGGTTCCTCCTTCCGAATACTCCAAGGCTATTATCAAACACGTAGACCGTGTCTGGATCTGCTACGACAAATAGTGTCCGGTTCTGCAAGATGATCTTCACACACCATTGTAGGGAACATAGCATAAATCCGTTCTGCTGGCAATCCTTGTACGTCGTGCCCTTGCATCGTGGCCTGGTCCAACACGAACCGGCGTTTCCTGCCCCACCTTGACTCGCGTTGCGAGGCGGTTTTATTGGCACGTCCTGCCAAAGCAGAGATCGTGTTCCTCTTACTACGGGATCTTTCATCAATATGGGTGTGTGTGACCCCACGGCTACTGTTGGTATGACTCCGTGTATTTTAGATAAGTCTCAAGCGGTCATGCTAAGGACTCTCGATATTCATCCCCTTTATAAAGGGGTCAAGGCCTACGCCTCTTTTCCACCTCCCTTGCTCCTTCTCGCACCTCGAGCTCTAACACCCAAGACCTAAGCTCCAACACCCCAGATCCTCCAACATGTCCGGATCCGACGCAAAAGGCCGGTGGGTGGCCTCCTCGATCCAAGAGGAGGACATTATGAAGCTTAGGGAGGTCGGATACCTGACTGCCGACATTCAGCACAGGCTTCCTGCTCCAGGGCAAGTTATCCCTACGCCGGAGCCCAATGAGAGCGTTGTGTTTGTCCCACACTTCCTCCGAGGCCTGGGCCTCACCCTCGACCCCTTTGTGAGGGGGCTCATGTTCTACTATGGGTTGGATTTTCATGATCTGGCTCCAGATGCTATCCTCCATATCTCGTCATTCATTATTGTGTGCGAGGCTTTTCTCCACGTCACCCCACACTTTGGCATATGGGTCAAGACCTTTAATGTGAAGCTGAAGATGATCGAGGGGCGACATGCAGAGTGCGGAGGCGTCATAATAAGCAGGAACACCGATGCCCCCTGGCCAGAGGGTTCTTTCCCGGAAGTATCCGATGTATGGCAACGGAGGTGGTTTTATGTTACAGCTCCCAGAGCCACAAAGTGGGTAGCCGCCCCCGAGTTCCGCTCGGGCCCTCCGTCACAGTTGGCGTCTTGGACCGACGTAGGATGGAATTGGGGGCCCGCTGGTGATGTACTAGAATTGCAGAATCGCATCCGGGAGCTTATTGAGAGGGACATAAATCTTGTCAGCATAATTCAAGTGAAGCTAATCCGACGGATGTTGACGTGCAAACGTCGGCCTCTCCAGATGTGGGAGTTTAATCAGAGGGTCCGCGGACTATTAAGCACTTCTTCGGCCTGAAGCTCGAAGGGATGTGTAAATTATTCTTCGGACCACAAGTAAAGTGTCCGGACACCACCGAGGATGCGGGCCTAAGCTGTAATCGCCTAGATGCCCAAGTAAGTAACCTTAAAGCTGGACACTTCATTTATATTTATCATAACTATTATTCTGAAAATCCCTCTGTGGCCAGGAATGGCTCAACAAGGCGGAGAGAATCAGGTGTCCGGTGCCACTTCCTAAAGGCTCGCCTGGTCCGACCGTTGCCAAGATGCTTGGCCGGGTGCTCAGCAAAATCCCCTCAAGGAAAGGCGAAGGAAAAGGCGGTGAAGCAGAACTTCACACAATATGCATCCAAACCGGGGGAATCATTACCTCTCCTGAGGAGGATAGTCGGGAAGGGGAGGCTAAAGCCTCCTCCCCGCGCGGGAGGAAAAGGGCCGCCTCCAAAGACTTGGAAACGGAGATGCCCAAGCAAGGGAAGAAGGTATCACCAGGGGGCTCTGCCACGACGGGCACCCTCACCGCGTCGTGCCCACCAACGGGCCAGCCCTCCACCGAGCTATAAGTTATTCATTGATTCGAAGGTATGGTGTTTCTCCGAGATCCATAACCGGGACTTCGTCTTTTGCAGTCCGGCGAGCAGCTCTTCTCAACAGAGTTCTTCTTCGGGGGATCTTCCTCCGGAGATGATGGAGAGTGAGACCCCACCCACCTCTCCGCCTCATGAAGCGGGCGACACCGAGGTGTCGTCACGGAGGAGTCCGGATCTGCCGAAGCCAGAGGCTAACACGTCCGTCGCCCTGAGCCCGAAGCGTTTGGCTCCCATGGGGGGCGATGAGAAGGGTCCGGCACAGTTTGATGTCCGGCCGGACGTACTGACAGGCCTTCTAGAGCGAACCGCGCTCTCGGAGGAGCACCGTTCTTTAATGAGCAGGGTGCTCACGAAGATTTTGTCCGCTACAAGCGGTTTGAATGAGGCATTTACAAGCCTGCTCAAAGGCTTTGAGGTATGTAGTGAAAACTGCACTATTTTTTGGTTGTGAAGCACGCGCTAGGTGTGCTCCCTATGGATAGGAGCCCCTGAGACTCTAGTTGCCCGCCATAGGCGGCAAACGGGGGATCACATAGTAATGGCCGCGCCGTACATGTGCGCAGGTATCTAAGGATCCGGCGGCCGACTAGTCAGTTGAAGTTGCCGAACTAAGGAGGCAGATCGGATCTATTGATGTCGATATCACGCTGGTGAACAAACGGCTGGAAGAATCCCAGGGTATGTGCTCTGCTTCCCTTATTATGTTGTATAGGAAAATGCAAGAGTGGGATAATGTTAATGCCATGTGTTTGTACTGCAGATGGTGCTGCTGCCTTGGAGGCCCTGAGGGCGGAACTTGCTCAGGTCAAGGAACAAGCTGAGGCTAGCAATGCGGCTGCCCTAAAGGCGGCCGAAGAATTGAGAGCCGAACAGGCTGGTCATCGCCGAAGCGAGGAAAAGATAGCCGAAATGGCTGGGGAGTTGAAAAATGCCGCCGACCGGTATGTACTCCTTGAAAAGGAGAATAAGGCTAGTTCAGCCGAGCTAGACAAGGCACTTAATGCCGCCAAAGAGATGCAGACCGAGATCCGGGGTATGCGGGAGGAGCTCCAACAGGCCGACAAAATCGTGGCTGGGGGCTCCTACTTACTGCGGACAAGGTTTTTGGATCCGAAGTATGCTCCCCTGGCTGGGCGCTGGAGTCCTGCAGACGCATATGCGGACTTGGAGAATAGTACAGCTGACGCTGTCAAGTTCTTCGAGGGTCAAGGTGATAAGGAGGTGGAGAAGCTTTTCTGGTCACAATTCAGTGTTCCCAGTCGCCCGCTGCCGCTAAATGAGAAGGTGGCTGCTGTGGCGGAGCTTCACAGGCTGTCCGGGCTTGCAATGCGGTCTGTAATAGACCATATTTGGCCGAAGGGGCCTAAGCCGGACAGTTACTTTGGTTTGGTGCAGCAATTCCTTGGGGCCTTGTCTCAGATTGACGCTATGAGGAGGTCGGCGTGCATAGAGGGTGCACGGATAGCTCTAGCCCGTGTTAAAGCCTATTGGACGGATATGGAGGCCACCATTATAGCGACCCAGGATCTGGCGGGAGGCCAATATCCGGCCGAGCACTACTTGGCGCAGGTCACAGAAGGTGCCTGCCTAATAGAGGCGCAGTGCTCGAAGAATGTATTATTCGAGTGATAAGTAGAATCCTTGTAAAAAACAATGTTTATTTTGACTATGAGGCTGTATTTATACTTTTGCCCGGAAGTATAATTGTGTCCCTTTGCGGCCATTTTTTATATAAATATGAGGAATCCGAAAGTTAGCCGTCATTGGCTTCAGCCCCCACGCATACAATACGGGGGTGTTCGCGAAAAATATGCTTAATCACACTTGATCCTACGTCTTGGTCCATTAAGGAGGTGATTGCACGCCGAACTAGGCAACCGGACTATATAGCTGTAACACTTTCGCTTAGCAATGGGGGTCTAACGGTGGGGCTACTATCTAGCCCCTGGTACATTTGCGTGCATCCGAATACGGGCGCGCATGTACATGGCCGGGAAACGGCCCTTCGTTAATGCGGAGGAATCCTAGAGATTCCGGTGAGTCTTCGAGTGGTTGAACAGTCTCTCGCTGTATCATGACAGTCATTTTTCGGCTTTCTCTACTGAGGTGCTCATCCGGAATAACCAGGGCACAATCGCAGTAGTTCTCCTTTGGCCACCTTAGCCAATAATAACGGAACGTAAGGCGACAAACCCATGAGCCGGGTTAACCCAACATTTGACCAAAGACATGATTCGGAGCTGATGCATATAAGGCCAAACTCGTGATGCCGAACACTCCCGAGGGTATTCGGTCTTTTAAAAGAAAATAGGATGATGAGAGCCTATTATAAGCCCTAAATTTCTAGGTACGTGCGTTTTAATCTGTCGTGGCAGAATGCCAATAACGGCAGCATCCTTTGTGGGTGTGGAACCCATGGGATGGTTAAACAACAAGAGGCAGTAGAAAAGGTTTATACAGGGGCTTAATCTAAAAAGAAACCTGTTGAACGGGGCCCTGCTGCACGTCTGCGCCTTTGTCTCCGTCGTGCCGTATCCTGGAAGGGTATCGCGCGAACGTTGTCTGTGGAAAAAAGAAAATTCGTAGGAGAGTACAACATAAGTATGCGATTGATAATAAAAGTGTAAGATGCTGGCCTGCCAGTAAGGTTGAGCCAGCAGTGGGACTGCATTAAATATTTACAGCCCCTGGTATCGGCTATGGGATTACATGTACGGTGCCCTGGTTCAGTTTTATCCGGGCTACCGGACTCGTCTAACCGTGTCTGTGGTCCTAATGACCAGTCATGTTTTTTGATATTGGAGGCCGCTTACAGTCCGGCCGCCAGGGCCGTCGCGTGTTCCTCTGCACGTGAGGAGCGCTCTGTGATTTCGCTAACGGTGATGACGCCACGTGGACCGGGCATCTTGAGTGTAAGGTAGCCATAGTGCGGCAATGCGTTGAAGCGGGCGAAGGCCGTTCTTCTGAGCAATGCGTGATAGCCGCTTTGGAAGGGTGCGATGGTGAAGAGTAATTCTTCACTTCTGGAATTGCCTGGGGAGCCGAATGTTACTTCCAGCGTGACGGAGCCCCTGCCGTAGGCTTCCACGCCTGGTATCACCCCTTCAAAGGTGGTGTTGCTTTGGCTAATTCTGGATGGGTTTATCCCCATTCTGCAGACAGTGTCCTCGTATATTAAATTGAGACTACTGCTGCCATCCATGAGGACGCGGGTGAGACGGTATCCGTCAATTATTGGGTCAAGCACCAAGGCCTCTGATCCTCCGCGCCGAATACTAGTTCGGCCGTCCATGTGATCGAAAGTGATCAGATGAGACATCCAGAAGTCAGATGTGGGTACGATGGGCTCTACTTCATGCGCGTCTCTGAGCGCGCGTTCGTGCCTTCCCTTGAATGTGTGAGTTCGCGTGGATCATGTTTACTGTTTTAACCTCTGGCGGGAATTTTTTCTGTCCCCCAGTGTTCAGCTGGCAAGGTTCGTCCTCGTCTTCACTTGGTGTTTCCCTCCCTTTGTGTTCGGCATTTAATTTGCCGGCCTGCTTGAAGACCCAACATTCTCTATGCGTGTGGTTCGCAGGTTTCTCCGGGGTGCCATGAATTTGGCATAGTCTCTCTAGGATCAGACCGGACGGTCCCTCTTTACTACCTTTAAATGGCTTCTTTTGCTGATCAGGTCGAGAGCCCCTGAATCCGGCATTGACCGTTGTGTTATCCGGGCACTCTTCCTTGTTTTGGCATTTGTGTTTATTACGCCGTGGCTTCCTGTTGCCATCCCTTATTTCGGGTGTGTTGGGGTCGCTTGTGCCTTTACGGGCTAACCAGCTATCTTCACCCGTGCAAAAGTGGGTCATAAGGCCTGTTAAGGCTGCCATTGTCCTTGGCTTTTCTTGGCCGAGGTGCCGGGCGAGCCACTCGTCGCGGATGCTGTGTTTGAATGCTGCTAAGGCTTCGGCGTTCGGACAATCGACAATTTGATTCTTCTTAGTGAGGAATCTGTTCCAAAGCTTGCGGGCGGACTCTCCGGGCTATTGGATTATGCGACTTAGATCGTCTGCATCCGGAGGCCAGACATAAGTCCCTTGGAAGTTGGACCTGAAAGCGTCCTCGAGTTCCTCCCAACTCCCGATTGAATTTTCGGGGAGGCTTTTCAACCAGTGTCGAGCTGGTCCCTTCAGCTTGAGGGGGAGGTATTTGATGGCGTGGAGGTCATCCCCACGATCCATGTGAATATGCAGGATAAAATCCTCGATCTAGACCCCTGGGTCTGTTGTTCCGTCGTATGCCTCTATGTTCACAGGTTTAAAGCCTTGTGGGAATTCATGGTCCAGTACTTCTTCGGTGAAGCACAGGGGGTGAGCAGCCCCTCTGTATCTGGGCGCGCTGTGGCATGCAGTGGGCTGTTGTTGTGTCCGGTGTTTATTCCGAACTGGTATTTGGCTTGTATGAGCGTTTGGGTGACCATAGTCCCTCGCCGGGGTGTGTCCTTTAGATCCATAGATGGACCTGGCTGCATCGGCTTTCTTATCCAGATGCTCACGCAGATCGTGCGCGGCGTCAGTGGCTGTTCTGTTGTGGTTATGAAGCGGTACGTCTGGTCTCCTGGTCATATTATTCTTTGGTGGAACGGCCTCGTCGTCGAATTCTGGCAGTAGCTTGCGTTTTGGATAGCTTTTTGTATGGCGATCGTCGCCATATCTTTCTTCCGTGTCTAGCACTTTATTCCATCTGCGACTGAGCGTTTCCTGTGCGGCTTTCAGCCGTTGCTTCTGCTTCTTTAGACTTCTTGCTATGGCCATAAGCTTTCGGTGGAGGTTGTCTCGTTCCACTTGTTCGTCCGGAATGATGAATGCATCGTCGTCCGGACTGTGTTCCTGTTCTGGGGCGGTTTCATGAGCTCGTCCCTCCGGATCATTGTGATCGGGTATTTGCTCCCAACTCTGTTTGGTGTGACCTGGCTTCTCCTGCTCCATCGCTGGGTCCATGTGGTCGTTATTTCCTTCGGGGTTTACTGGTATGTCAATCCTTCTTGCGCTCTTGTCGCTATTTTTACTGTTGCTGGATTTTGAGCGGCGTCTGCGCCGCCGTTTTGGCTTTTGCCCGGGTGTTTTATCTTCCGGATTATCGCCATCGTCCTTGTTGGGCGTATCCACCATGCATATAACGTGTGACAAGGTAGTAGTCCCGCACCCCAGAGATTCTGAGGCTTCTCCTGCATCGTCGTCCATACCGTCGATGTCTTCGGAGTCGAAGTCAAGAACGTCGGTTAAATCATCGATCGTGGCAATGAAGTGGGTGGTGGGTGGGCAACGAATTCCTTTGTCGCCTGGTTCGCACTCAGGCCGGACATAGTTCGGCCCAGAGCCTCCTGACAAAGAGAGGGACTTTAATGAGTTCAGCATGTCGCCAAAGGGCGAGTGCTGGAAGATGTCCGCAACGGTAAACTCCATTACCGGAGCCCAACCTGGCCCGGCTGGCTCGAGGGTATGCGGACCGGGACCAACAACCGGATACGAGTCCGGGGGCCTGAGGTTACATGCCTCAACAGAGGTGAGACCTGTGTTCGGCTCCACGACCGATGAGTGTGCGGCCCGCGGGGCGGGGTCCACCCCTCCGTCCTTAGGCAACGCAACCTGCTCCGGATTTAGATCCGGGGCTACTGCAGGGGTGATATCCTCAGCATTGTCCGACAGCAGGTCTAGGCCGTGCTTGTTGTGACTGTCCGGCGCTCCTAGCACAGGCCCGAATCCGTCGAAGATCAAGTCTCCGCGAATATCCGCCGTGTAGTTCAAGTTTCCGAACCTGGCCTGGTGGCCAGGGGCGTAGCCGTCAATCTGCTCCAGATGACCAACGAATTGGCCCGCAGTGCGAAGCTGCCGAACACAAGGATTTGTCCGGGGAGAAGAGTCTCCCCCTGGACCGCGTGTTGTTGGCGATTGAAGATGCCATCATGCCTCGAAGCAACAACACAGAGGAACTCTCAATGAAAGCACCAATGTCGGTGTCAAAACCGGCGGATCTCGGGTAGGGGGTCCCGATCTATGCGTCTTAGGCTGATGGTAACAGGAAGCAAGGGACACAATCTTAACCAGGTTCAGGCCCTCTCGATGGAGGTAAAACCCTACTTCCTGCTTGATTAATATTGAAGATATGAGTAGTACAAGAGTAGATCTACCACGAGATTGTAGAGGCTAAACCCTAAGGGCTAGCCTATGATGGTATGATTGTAATTGTGATCGGCCTTCTCAGGACCATCCTCTCTAGTTTATATAGACACCGGAGAGGGCTAGGGTTTACACAGAGTCGGTTACAAGGAAGGAAATACAATATCAGGATCGCCAAGCTTGTCTTCCACGCAAAGGAGAGTCCCATCCGGACACGAGCCGGAGCCATGAGTCTTGTACCTTCACGCTTCAATAGTCCGGACGATGTATATAGTCTGGCTGTCCGGATACCCCCTAATCCAGGACTCCCTCATCGATCACGGAGGGCCTCTACATCATCGCCAAGGCCTCTCTGATGAGTTGTGAGTAGTTTACCACAGACCTCCGGGTCCATAGTTATTAGCTAGATGGCTTCTTCTCTCTCTTTGAATTTCAATACAAAGTTCTCCTCGATCCTCTTGGAGATCTATTCGATGTAACTCTTTTTGCGGTGTGTTTGTCGAGATCCGATGAATTGTGGGTTTACGATCAAGTTTATCTATGAGAAATATTTGAATCTCCTCTGAATTCTTTTATGTATGATTTGTTATCTTTGGAAGTCTCTTCAAATTATTAGTTTGGTTTGGCCTACTAGATTGATCTTTCTTGCAATGGGAGAAGTGCTTAGCTTTGGGTTCAATCTTGCGGTGTCCTTTTCCAGTGACAGCAGGGGCAGCAAGGCACGTATTGTATTGTTGCCATCGAGGATAACAAGACGGGGTTTATATCATATTGTTTTACTCTGTTCTTATGAACTTAATACTCTAGATGCATGCTGGATAGCGGTCGTTATGTGGAGTAATAGTAGTAGATGCAGAATCGTTTCGATCTACTTGTCGCGGACGTGATGCCTATATACATGATCATGCCTAGATAATCTCATAACTATGCACTTTTCTATCAATTGCTCGACAGTAATTTGTTCACCCATCGTAATACTTATGCTATCTTGAGAGAATCCACTAGTGAAACCTATGGCCCCCGGGTCTATCTTTTATCATATAAGTTTCCAATCTACTTTATTTTGCAATCTTTACTTTCCAATCTATATCATAAAAATACCAAAAATATTTATCTTATCTTTTTATCTCTATCAAATCTCACTTTCGCAAGTGGATGTGAAGGGATTGACAACCCCTTTATCACGTTGGTTGCGAGGTTCTTGTTTGTTTGTGTAGGTGCGAGGGACTTGTGAGGAGCCTCCTATTGGATTGATAACTTGGTTCTCAAAAACCGAGGGAAATACTTACGCTACTTTGCTGCATCACCCTTTCCTCTTTAAGGGAAAACCAACGCAGTGCTCAAGAGGTAGCAAGAAGGATTTCTGGCGCCGTTGCCGGGAGGTCTTCGCTCAAGTCAAGACATACTAAGAACCCATCACAAACTCATCTCTCTCGCATTACATTATTTGCCATTTGCCCCTTGTTTTCCTCTCCCCAACTTCACCCTTGCCGTTTTATTCGCCCTCTCTTTCCCGTTCGCCTCTCTCTTTCGCTTGCCATTTTATGTGCTCGAGTGTTAGTTCATTTATCTCGTCATCATGGCTAGTCCTCCTATCATTGTTAGTACTCCTAATCATGAAGTTCTTAATTTTGAACAAAGGGAGGGAGAAAATTTAAAGGATGCTTGGCATAGAATTTGCAATGCTCAAAATAGATCTACTAGGAAGCAATCCACTTCCGTTCTTCTTCACAATCTTTATGTAGGCATTACGCCTTGGTATATATGTATCCTTGATGCCATTACCAGAGGGAATTTCTTGGGTAGCCACACTTTTGATGCTTATAATGCAATGTTAGATTTGTTTGGTCCACCACCTCTCTTGGTTAATGGAACTGTCTTAACTCTAGAACATGTGATGCAAAGGCTTGAAATTATTAAAAATAAAGTTGCCACTGTTGAGGTAATTGAAAATTTGGATAAAAAGATCCACAATCAAATTACCCAATATGGATCTAAGGTTGGAGTAACTCTGAAAAGTTTTAAGGATAAAGAACCTATAGTTAACGAAAGAATAGATCAGGATTCTACAAGAATCGGTAAACTTGAGGATATTATTACCAACTTAGGGGCTGCCTTTTCATCCGTGAAAAATACTCCAACTCCTCCTACCAAATTTGCCAAATTAATATATGTTCCTAAAAATAAGGGTGAATCTTCTAGTAAGGGAAATGCGGATCTCAAATCCATAAGTGTTCACCCCAGCTTTTTCACCATCATTAAGGAACCTTTTGCTACAAACAAATCTCTTGATTTCATGCCTAAGAGTATAATCATTACTAAATAGAAAGAAACTCTTAAGGGTTATAAGTGTTCTATTGAAGAATTGAATGCCAAAGATGGCAACACTTAGATCTATTCTCGCTTTTATGCCTAGCTAGGGGCGTTAAACGATAGCACTTGTTGGGAGGCAACCCAATCTTATTTTTGTTCCTTGCTTTTTGCTTTTGTTTAGTAATAAATAAATCATCTAGCTTCTGTTTAGATGTGATTTTATGTTTTAATTAGTATTTGTGCCAAGTAGAACCTATAGGATAACCTACGGTGATAGTTAATTTGTTTCTGCTGAAAAACAGAAACTTTTGCGCGCATGGGAATAATTTTAATAAATCACATAAACATGATTTTTAGTTGATTCGTTTTGCAGTAGATCAATAGACAAATTGCCCAGGACTTCCTATTTTGGTAGGATTTGTAGAATTCCAGAAGTATTCAAAAGTTACATATTGCTACATACTGTTCTGCTTTTGACAGATTCTTTTTTCGTGTGTTGTTTGCTTATTTTGATGAATCTATGTCTAGTATCGGGGGGTATGAACCATAGAGAAGTTGGAATACAGTAGGTTTAACACCAATATAAATAAAGGATGAGTTCATTACAGTACCTTATGTGGTGGTTTTTCTTTCTTGCACTAACGGAGCTTATGAGATTTCCTGTTGAGTTTTGTGTTGTGAAGTTTTCAAGTTTTGGGTAAAGATTTGATGGACTATGGAATAAGGAGTGGCAAGAGCCTAAGCTTGGGGATGCCCATGGAACCCCAAGATAATTCAAGGACAACCAAAAGCCTAATCTTGGGGATGCCTCGGAAGGCATCCCCTCTTTCGTCTTCGTCTATCGGTAACTTTACTTGGAGCTATATTTTTATTTGCCACATGATATGTGTTTTGCTTGGAGCGTCCTGTATGATATGAGTCTTTTCTTTTTAGTTTAACACAATCATCCTTTCTGTACACACCTTTTGGGAGAGACACAACATATTCGGAATTTATTAGAATACTCTATGTGCTTCACTTATATCTTTTGAGCTAGATAATTTTGCTCTAGTGCTTCACTTATATCTTTTAGAGCACGGCGGTGGTTTTATTTTGTAGAAATTATTGATCTCTCATGATTCACTTATATTATTTTGAGAGTCTTATAGAACAGCATGGTATTTTCTATGATTATAAAATTGGTCCTAGAATGATGGTCATCCAAGTTGGGTATAATAAAAACTATCATAGGAAGTGAATTGGATGCTATGATCAATTTGATGCTTGATAATTGTTTTGAGATATAGAGGTGGTGATATTAGAGTCATGCTAGTTGGGTAATTATGAAATTGAGAAATACTTGTGTTGAAGTTGGCAAGTCCCGTAGCATGCACGTATGGTAAAAGTTGTGTAACAAATTTGTTGCATGGGGTGCTCTTTTGATTGCCTTCCTTATGAGTGGAGGTCAGGATCGCGTGATGGTTAACTCCTACCAACCCTTCCCCTAGGATCATGCGTAGTAGTACTTTGCTTCGAGGGCTAATAAACTTTTGCAATAAGTATATGAGTTCTTTATGACTAATGTGAGTCCATGGATTATACGCACTTTTACCCTTCCATCTTTGCTAGCCTCTTCGGTATCGTGCATTGCCCTTTCTCACCTTGAGAGTTGGTGCAAACTTCGTCGGTGCATCCAAACCCCGTGATACGATACGCTCTATGACACATAAACCTCCTTATATCTTCCTCGAAACAGCCACCATACCTACCTATTATGGCATTTCCATAGCCATTCCAAGATAATATTGCCATGCAACTTTCCACCGTTCCGTTCATCATGACACATTTCATCATTGTCATATTGCTTTTGCATGATCATGTAGTTGGCATCGTATTTGTGGCAAGGCCACCTTCATAATTTTTCATACATGTCGCTCTTGATTCATTGCATATCCGGTACACCGCCGGAGGCATTCATATAGAGTCATATCTTGTTCTAGCATCGAGTTGTAATTCATGAGTTGTAAATAAATAGAAG
>NC_041389.1:724210781-724219549 GCF_002162155.2 Triticum dicoccoides | reverse complement strand
CCAAATAAAAAAAGGCCCAAAAAAAGAAAGGCCAAATAAAAAAAGAAAGGCCCAAAAAAAAGAAAATAAAAAGGGGGTTACTATCTTTTTCCACACTTGTGCTTCAAAGTAGCACCATGTTCTTCATATAGAGAGTCTCTTATGTTGTCACTTTCATATACTAGTTGGAATTTTTCATTATAGAACTTGGCTTGTATATTCCAACGATGGGCTTCCTCAAAATGCCCTAGGTCTTCGTGAGCAAGCAAGTTGGATGCACACCCACTTAGTTTCTTTTGTTGAGCTTTCATACACCTACTCCTCATGTTGACATCAATTGATGGGCATCTCCATAGCCCGTTGATTAGCCTCGTCAATGTGAGACTTTCTCCCTTTTTGTCTTCTCCACACAACCTCCATCATCATATTCTATTCCACCCATAGTGCTATATCCATGGCTTACGCTCATGTATTGCGTGAGAGTGAAAAAAAGCTGAAGCGCTTTAAAAAGTATGAACCAATTGCTTGGCTGAAACCGGGGTTGTGCATGATGGGAGTATTTTGTGTGACAAAAATGAAACATAGCCTAACTATATGATTTTGTAGGGATAAACTTTCTTTAGCCATGTTATTTTGAGAAGACATGATTGCTTTATTAGTATGCTTGAAGTAGTATTACTTTTATGTCAATATGAACTTTTATTTTGAATCATTTGGATCTGAACATTCATGCCACAATAAAGAAAATTACATTGAGAAAAATTGTAGGTAGCATTCCACATCAAAAATTCTGTTTTTATCATTTACTTACTCGAGGAGAGCAGGAATGCTTGATACGTCTCCAACGTATCTATAATTTTTTATTGCTCCATGCTATTATATTACCCGTTTTGGATGTTTATGGGCTTTACTTTACACTTTTATATCATCTTTGGGACTAACCTACTAACCGGAGGCCCAGCCCGAATTGTTGTTTTTTTTTGCCTATTTCAGTGTTTCGAAGAAAACGAATATCAAACGAAGTCTAAACGGAATGTAACCTTCGGGAGCGATCTTTTTGGAACAAACGCAATCCAGGAGACTTGGAGTGGATGTCAAGAAGCAGCCGAGGTGGCCACGAGGCAGGAGGGCGGCCCCCCCCACCCTCGTGGGCCCCTCGTGGCTCCCCTGGCTGACCTCCTTCGCCTATATATACTCCCGTATCCTGAAAACATCGAGGAGCACCACGAAAACCTAATTCCACCACCGCAACCTTCTGTATCCGCGAGATCCCATCTTGGAGCCTTCGTCGGCGCTCCGCCGGAGGGGGGAATCGATCACGGAGGGCCTCTACATCATCGCCAAGGCCTCTCCGATGAGTTGTGAGTAGTTTACCACAGACCTTCGGGTCCATAGTTATTAGCTAGATGGCGTCTTCTCTCTCTTTGAATCTCAATACAAAGTTCTCATCGATCTTCTTGGAGATCTATTCAATGTAACTATTTTTGCGGTGTGTTTGTTGAGATCCGATGAATTCTGGGTTTATGATCAAGTTTATCTATGAGAAATATTTGAATCTCCTCTGAATTCTTTTATGTATGATTTGTTATCTTTGCAAGTCTCTTCGAATTATCAGTTTGGTTTGGCCTACTAGATTGATATTTCTTGCAATGGAAGAAGTGCTTAGCTTTGGGTTCAATCTTGCGGTGTCCTTTCCCAGTGACAGCAGGGGAAACAAGGCACATATTGTATTGTTGCCATCGAGGATAAAAAAACGGGGTTTATATCATATTGTTTGAGTTTATCCCTCTACATCATGTCATCTTGCCTAATGTGTTACTCTATTCTTTTGAACTTAATACTCTAGATGCATGCTGGATAGCGGTCGATGTGTGGAGTAATAGTAGTAGATGCAGAATCGTTTCGAACTACTTGTCGCGGACGTGATGCCTATATACATGATCATGCCTAGATAATCTCATAACTATGCACTTCTCTATCAATTGCTCGACAGTAATTTGTTCACCCACTGTAATACTTATGCTATCTTGAGAGAAGCCACTAGTGAAACCTATGGCCCCCGGGTCTATCTTTTATCATATAAGTTTCCAATCTACTTTATTTTGCAATCTTTACTTTCCAATCTATATCATAAAAATACCAAAAATATTTATCGTATCTTATTATCTCTATCAGATCTCACTTTCGCAAGTGGCCGTGAAGGGATTGACAAACGCTTTATCGCGTTGGTTGCGAGGTTCTTGTTTGTTTGTGTAGGTGCGAGGGACTTGTGAGGAGCCTCCTACTGGATTGATACCTTGGTTCTCAAAAAACGAGGGAAATACTTACGCTACTTTGCTGCATCACCCTTTCCTTTTCAAGGGAAAACCAACACAGTGCTCAAGAGGTAGCAGTAATGCATGAACACATTCAAATGCCCAACCCTTGACAAAACTAGGGTTTCCCAACAAATTTCCAAATCCAATCAACAATTAGGGTTTCCCCAAACTAGCATGATATGAGGTAATGTGATATTTCAATTGTATGAAAACGAGGGTGTCGGAGGAGATTACCTTAAGGGAGGGGTTGGCTTCGAGATCCACGCACAAAATCTTTAGATCTGAGAAGGATTTGAGAGGGGGAGAGAGGAGGGAAGAGGGGAGGTACTAGGCTTAGGGTTTGTGTCTGGGGTGGGGGTGTGTGGGGTGGGGTGGGTTGGAGGGGGTGGGGGCAGCATAATTGACACTGAGATGTGCAGCGCCTAAGGCATGGGCGCTGCACATTAAACAGGTGCAGATTGAATGCCCACTGTAACAACTATTTTGCTCTTTGGATAGGCATGTCCAGATGTGCAACGCCTATGGGATAGGCACCGCACTACACAGTGCAGCGCCTCTCCCTTAGGCGCTGCACATCTGGACATGCCTATCTAGAGAGCAAAATAGTGGTTCCAGTAGGTTTTTGGGGCAAAAAAATTCTAAGTCAGGGTGCAGCGCCCATGGGTCAGTCGCTGCACTACACAGTGCAGCGCCTAGCACTAAGGCACTGCACTGTCTAGTGCGGCGCCTGACCTATAGGCGCTGCACTATGACTTAGAAATTTTTTGCCCCCAAAACCTACTGGAACCACTATTTTTCTCTCTGGATAGGCATGTCCAGATGTGCAGCGCCCAAAGGAGAGGCACTGCACTATATAGTGTGGCGCCTTTGCTTTAGGCGCTGCACATCTGGACATGCCTATCCAGAGAGCAAAATAGCCTATCCAGCGAGCAAAATACCAATTGCTTTTTAGGTTTTGTGGTTCGCATGCTATATCACATAGTCATACGCACATAACACATAGAGTAGTCCAATCACATAGTCATACACACATAGCACATAGAGTAGTCCAATCACATAGTCATACAGAATGCAAAATGACAACACAAACATTGAGCCAAAACACATAGTCATTTAGGACTCATAGCACATAGTAGCACACATTTTGGTTCATAAGAAGGTCACGGTCCTTGTCCCTTCTTCTTCCTCCTCTCTTCTTCTTCTTCTTCTTCCTCCTCCCACCACCAAGGGATCTCACCTTCCCCCTCCATGTCCTCCACCCCCTTCATTGTTTCCATACCTACGAAAATGGCAACATATAGTTAGTCACACAATGCAAAATGACAACACAAACATTGAGCCAAAATAACAAGATCATAATAAGTCACATACGGCAATGGTCCATTGAGCCAAGAGAACATTCCTCCACTACGGCCGCCGCCAAGGCCAAGATCACCACCACGGCCATAGCCACCACTAAGGCCTAGGCCATCACCACGACCTCTACCACCACTACGGCCTAGACCACCACCACGTCTTAGACCACCACCACGACCTCTACCACCACCACAGCCGACACCAGCACCACGGCCAAGACCATCACCACGGCCAAGACCATCACCACAGCCTCTTATAAGACCTAGTTGACTCCCTCTTTGTTGCCTAGTTCCTCGTTGGCTTGTTTGATTTGATTGGTTTGGCACTTGGGCACTTGTTTGACTTGGTTGGCTACTCCTTTGTTGACTTGGTTGGTTACTCCTTTGTTGACTTGGTTGGCTATCATTTGCTTGTCTTGTGCTTGCATCATTTTTCTTTGATCTCTTTCTTGGTTTGGAACAAGTTCTTGTGTTGTGTCCCCCATGATTTCAATCCCCACAACAGGATTGCTCACGAGGCTCTTGGAATTGGCCGGTGTCGTATTCTCGACCGCCACCACGGCCCCATCTGTCCATGTCACCTCTAAGACGCTTTGTCTTACATCTTCCCCGTCTAATGACCTTCAATTCCGGGTCTGGCCATAGTTGAACTCCATGATACTCCGGCCATTATGATTGGTCCAAGTATGGCTCAAACCGGGGAGCCCATGTATTCGTTACCGTCATGATTGAGAACTCGGACTCCGCGCTGTAAGAGGGTGATTGACGTCAACATTCCTAACACGGGATGCGTTTAACAAGTGCGAGCATGGCAGATGAAGCAACGATGGCCTCATGCAGCTGCAATCACACCGTGTTAGGGAGACCTTGAAAGCGCGACCTCCGTGTTGGTGGCCATCGTTTGAGGTTCCTCCAGGCTCTTTCACTTCATACTTCCACTCGTTGTCGTCATATAGAACAGCTTCTTGGGAGTCTGCCTTTCGTGATTGAAATTCCAACCATTCTTCAACCTTTGGTGGGAAATTATACTTGTGCTTTTCCTTGTTCTCACCAGCAATCTGCTTATCCGTATCCATTAAGTACTTTAAAAAGTATGCATTCATATTGTCGAAGGTGTATTGAACTATTGCCGTCACGGGTAATGCACGTACACCCTTGAGCACCTTATTGAAACATTCTGCCATGTTGCTTGTCATTTGACCGTACCTTCGACCATCTTCATCGAAAGCACGTGCCCACATATTCCTTTCGACAATGTTCTTATTGAGAAATTCAAGACCACCAGGGTCAAGTTTCTTGTGTCTGAGCAATGCATTGAACAATGTGGCAAACCGCTTGTCGGAGAAAGCGAGACAACAATCTTGAAGATCATCGGCCAACTCCTTGATACCACATGCCCTATAGAAGTTTGCACAAAAGCGCCTCATGCACCATCGATGGTGCAACTTTGTATGTCTGGGAATGTCAACCACAACCGCATTTTGAATTCCTGGATGGCGATCTGATATGACACAAATTTCCCTTTCAGCCGGTAATACCCTTGTTCTCAATTGACGCAAGAACCACTCCCAGTTATCATTGTTCTCCACCTCAACCAAAGCGAAAGCCAAAGGCAACACCCGGTTATTGGCATCACTTGCTATTGCAACCAAAAGAGTGCCCTTGTATTGTCCGGTCAAGAACGTGCCATGAATGGCGATGACGGGCCGACAATGCTCAAAAGCCCCCATGCATTGCTCAAAGGCCCAAAATGCACGGCCAAATACTCGCACGGTCCTCCTGTTGTGAATCAATGTTTGGTGCCCATGAGGCTCGACCACATGAACCATGCCTGGGTTTGTGGCGGCCATAGCTAACAACAACCTAGGGAGTCGGTTGTATGCTTCCTCCCAATTGCCATATAACATCTTGAATGCAGCTTGCTTTGCCTTCCATGCCTTGCCGTACTTGATCTTGTAATGAAAGATGGCTTTCACAGTGTCCATAACACTCTTAATGCTCATTGTTGGAAGTGTGGATATTTTGTTGGAAAGCCTGTAAGTGATGAACTCGGACGTGAGTTGTCTGTGTTGTTGGCATCCGCATTCTTGTGCCGGCACATGTGAGTTGGTAGACAACTCACTATGCGCCAAGTGGGACCTCCTTTCTATGGCCTTGCACGCACAATCCATGGACATCTTGGCACTTCACATTTAACCGTGTAACACACATTGACGTCCGAGTTGGCCACTATGTGGACGATAATGCATAACCGAGTAGTTGTCGAGCCACATCTTCAATTCCAAGAAAGAATTAAACTCACAACCAGGAAATATCCCGTTCTTGCCATCTTCCAAATCACGGTGAGAACTTGGCCTAGCTCCAAGAGATATGCATTTGCCACCATCCAAAACGGCTTCATCCGCGAGACTAAGATCCTTGAACAATATTGTCTTGTGATCCTGCCCGAATACCTTCTTGAATGCTTGGGCCTCCTTCGGCGTGAACCCCTCCTCATCAACTTCTTCATCGGGACCATCATCATCCGAGTCTGATGCATATGCATGGGAAAGAGGGATGGTTGAGATCACCCACATTGTTGTCATGGAGATCAACTTCGTTGTCATCCTCCTCGTACTCATCATTCTCCTCTTCAAAAGCTTCATTTTGGTTGTTTGGAGTCGGGCACAATGTTGGCCAATCTTGTTCCGTGAAATGAGGGAGTGCTAGCAACCAACGGGGAGGGGGTTCCGGTTCAAGTCCAAATGCAAAGTAGACTCAACCTTCTTGGAGGCAAATAACTCAAGAGCCTTGTCTAGAGATTCGACAACCGTCTCCTTGTATGCAACCCAACATTGATCGGAGTTCACACGCATTGTCTTCCAATGGATGTGCATTCCAAAACCAACATTATGCCTTCCCTCGAACTCAACAACGTCACTTGGGTCCATCCAATTCAAATCCTTCCTCACTTGTTCCAAGAGCTCCGCATAGCTAGGACTACTCTCAAACACCATGTCAAGCTCATCCGGGTCCGGCTCAACATTGCCTTTCAAAAAGGCCTCTTTATCCACATGATGAACATAAACACATGTTCTTCCCATCCCTACAATAATCAAAAACACACATATATCAAGTACTTAACCAAGTATTTGCACAAAATACATAAGCCCTAACATAGATAAGAAACAACAACCCTAACACCCACTTAACAATAACAACAGCCCTAACAATAGCATAACCCTAACCCTAACCCCAACATAAAAACACACATAGCCCTAACCCTAGCATAGTATGAAACCTAACCCTACCAAATTAGCAAAGAAACATAACATGTTTGAACACAAATTTCCAAATCCAAGCCAAAACTAGGGTTTCCCCAAACTAGCAAAATTTGAGCAAATGTGACAATTCCTATGGAAGAAAAAGAGGAGATCAGAGGAGATTACCTTAAGGGAGGGGTTGGCTTCAAAATCAACGGACAAATACTCCGGATTTGCAAGATTTGAGAAGGATTTGAGAGGCACTACAGGAAACAGCTAGTTTGCCGTCAGTAGGCACCTTTGCCGTCAGCTTTTCGTCGGGCCAGACGGCAAAGAGCACATTTGCCGTCAGCTGCTGACGGTAAAGAATGACTAACGGCAAAAAAATATTTTGTCGTCTGCATTTTTTATTGTAAACGGCAAAGAATCTTTGCCGTCTGTCTTTTTATTTTACAGACGGCACAATATATATTTTACCGTCTGTAATAAAAAATACAGACGGCAAAGACTTTGTTGTCTGTATTTTTTATTACAGACGGCAAGGTGTGCCATTTGCCATCTGTAAAAACAAAACACAGACGGCAAATAAGAAACACACCATGTGGATCAATCACATGGATCGATGACGTGGCAGCCCCCACCACCCACGCCCGACCCCACCGACGTCCAATCAACAAACCCACGCAGCCCACCCTCCCGAGACCCCACCCACGTCCCCCACACCCCATCCACAAAAATCCCCACCCAACCACGCTCGATCCAATCTCCAGCCCCGTTCTCTCGATCCCCACCGCACCACCGCACCACCACTCATCTGCCCCGCCGGACACCGACGCCGCGTCCCCTCGCCGGACACTGACGCCGCGTCCCCTCACTGGACCCCGCCTCGTTCCCTCGCCTGACCCAGCCTCGTGCCCTCGCCGGATCCCGCCTAGTCCCCTCACCGGAATGAGGGCGCTCCTCGACACCACGCTGGCCAAGGACAACCGGGAGCGGCGCTCTCCAACGACGGCGCCAACGACGACGTCGACGGCCAGGAGGACAAGGAGGTACAACGCCCCCGCGTCCGCTCGCGCCACCGGGCGCCACCGCCTCCGCCCATGTTTGCCCGCCGGAGCTTGCCT
This sequence comes from Triticum dicoccoides, assembly GCF_002162155.2. Classification (NCBI taxonomy): domain Eukaryota; kingdom Viridiplantae; phylum Streptophyta; class Magnoliopsida; order Poales; family Poaceae; genus Triticum; species Triticum dicoccoides. The sequence continues at coordinate 724,211,531 of NC_041389.1, read as the reverse complement.
CCGCCCGCGCCACCGGGCGCCGCCCGCCGGAGCTTGCCTCCGCCCGCGCTACTGGGCGCCGCTCGCCGGAGCTTGCCTCCGCCCCGCCACCGAGCACCGCCCACCTCCGCACGCGTGTGCTCGCCTCCGCCCGTGCTGTCCGACTGCCGGAGCCCGCCTCACTCGCCTCACCGGCCGTCGTAGGGAGCAGCTCCGGGCGCGGAGGGCCACTGCCGCTCGTCTCCATCGGGTGCAGGACACCGAGCGGCTGCTGACGGGCGCTGCCCCGTGTCCGGTGCGTTCTGCAGCAGGGCGGTAGAGTTGCTTTGCCCTTTTTATCTATAGCATGAATGCATATGGATTATCGAAAATATTGATGTTGAGTTCTGTAAATTGATATACAAACAATGTTGTAGCTGCCAATTTTTGAATGTTAGGTCTTCTGTGAACTGATTGTAATAGATTTGTTGTGTAAATTGATCTAAGAAGAATACCATGAGAAATGTTTTAGGAAATGTCCTGTGATTTTTTTTCATTTAAAAAAAATCTTTGCCGTATGTAAATTAGATCAGCTAACGGCAAAGATTGTGTTTCGGCTGACAGCAAAGATCTTGCATTGTCGTGTGTTATTGGGATTGGCTGACGACAAAGTCTTTGCCGTCTTCCCGATGAAAAGCTGACGCCAAAGTATTCTTTACCGACTTATCTTTGCCGTCTGAGTTTGCCGTCTGCTTTCTGACGGCAAAATCTTTGCCGTCTGGATTTAGGTCT
>NC_041389.1:724205329-724210583 GCF_002162155.2 Triticum dicoccoides | reverse complement strand
GGGGGAGAGGGGGGAGAGGGGGAGATAGGGGGGTGGGCGCTTTGCTTCAGCTTGTGGGTGGGGTGGGGGTGTGTGGGGTGGGGTGGGTGGGGTGAGGGGGTGGGGCCAGCCAAAGTGGCAAACAGACAGTGCAACGCCTAAGGGCCAGGCGCTGCACATTATAAAGTGTGGCACCCAACCGATAGGCACTGCACATTACACTGTGTGGTGCCTAACGCTTAGGCACTGCACTGTTGTCTGTGGGGCCGCGCCTGGCCCCGGGCTGCCACACTGGTCGGAGGTGCGACACCTAAGGAAAAGGTGCTGCACAGTAGGGTGTGGCGCCTTGCTGTCGGGCGCCACTCGAAAGGGTCAACACCATGAATTTTTTCCGAAAGCAGTTCAAATTTTGAATTGTTTTCATCCATAGGTCAAATATATGTTTTCTGCCACGAAGCTGCCGGCGCATGTGGGGTGCTCCACCAGTGCGCACGACAGCATGGTGCGGATCGCCTCGGCCGGCTTGGCACCGTCGATGCATGTGCAGGCTGCTGTTGTGCCGGAACACGTGCGTTGTCCGTCTGGCGTGGCAGGCGGAGCTAGATCGAATAAAAGGCATCATCATCATCATAATAATAATAACAAGTCATACTCATCATCATCATCATCATAGCATCTAACAATTCATCAATCTAGCACATCACTCATCATCATCACAATAATAACAACTCTTCCTCATCATCATAGTCATAACCAACACTAGTTAATTGTAGTTAGCACATTATAAGTACGAACTAAGACCTGCTACTCTCTAGAAGGTAAAATAGCATAAAACAACATGGCCCCTGACTCTCTCCATTATGGAGAATGGAGATCCACCTGTCTCCAATTTTGTTGGCTTCGCATCATATTGCCTCCAAGTAGCTCCCTGCGATCATTCATAACTTTTCTCCATCCTTTGATTGTGGGGTCTTCATCTCTACGAGAAATCTTGTATGCAATGCGGTGAGCCGTAGGCAAACTTGGCCGTAAGCTAATAATATCCATGATGTCACCTTTCATATGCATCAGATGAGGCACACAATCATTCGGGAGTTTCAACATAATAATAATGTAGTTAGCAATGTAGTTTACCTTTAGAAAAATGTACGCAAAAGATGCATTGGTGTCATAATAGTCATGACCTAATTGGGACAAAGAATGTATGCAAAAGATGCATTAATTCATCACAAACACGAACTCAGCGACCCCAAATTTAGGGACAAAGAAAGAAAGAAAATGGTCATGACCTAATTGAAATTGGGTATCAGGCTTTTTGGAACACCTTCAATCTTCTTGCCGATCCCGCTACTCTGCCGGTGTGGCCCAATCAATGATCAAACCCAACAAGCAATTAATAATTAGCTCTTGAAGAAGGCAAGAAGAGAAAAGAAAAGCTCACAGCGGCAAGCAAGGTTGTCACCATCTTCTCCAATTCCGCTCATCTGACTGTGGCCCAATCAATGATCAACTCCAATAGGCAATTAATAATTAGCACTTGAACAGGGAAAGAAAAGAAGCAAAGCCCACGACGGCAAGGCCATCACCCTCTCAGAGTGGTTGTGCACGGTGCACCTCAGCGGGATACATCTGCAAGTAAATGACACATCATGCAAATTTACTTGCGCTTAATGAAGGATTGGGGCATAAGAATACCTACATGAGTCCATATTTAACTCGGTAACAAGACCAACATTTCAATTCAAAGTAAGAGATGTCCATTGCTGAACACTTCCTACACCAAACAAACATGCATATGAATATTGTCCCTCACTAACCGGTAAACTTGCACACACACCCTGCCACCACTATTTCAACCTAACAATACCACTATATTAACAACATGCCAAATAATCAAGCGACATTCCAAATTTTCGTATGGAGGGGATTCTGGAAACAGGGAGATATATAAATATACCAATTTACATGGAACATCCGCGTGCTAAGAATCTATCTTCCTCCTACTTCTTTGCCCTCCCTTTCTCCCTGCCTCCTCCTACTCCTCCTGCTAGCAAGACAACAAATCAAAGCATCAAAGCTAGCAAATAAAAAAGAATACAATGGGGAAAATACCACCATGAAAACCAAGTCAAACCACTATAAATTTTTTAGCAAGCAACATACACTCAAGAACCACATCCACATGGCTGCAGCAGGCGCATGCTATCATTGTGCAGATCGACCAGATATTTTTCAGGCTAGGGAACACCACGTGCACCACCAAATCATAGTTGGTCGCATGCCTTGTGAATCTTACGTGTGCAAGTCTCATGCTTGAATCCTTGGTGGGAGAGATCGGAGGAGGAGCAGGGAGGAAGAGAAGAAAGTTGGGGGAGGAGAAAAGGAGAGGAGAAGAGCTCACCTTTTCAAAGCTGCAAACTGCGATGACAATGCTCGAAGATGAGCAGGCGGGGATGCGAGGGGTGCACAAGGTCCTTCAATCCTCTCCACCTTCCCCTGCCGCTGCAAGGATGGTGGAAGGTGAGCGGGCGAGCTCCCAGGAACATACAGGAGGAGAGTGGGGATTTTTTTACTGTGTACGTGTGGAGGCTAGGGTTTTTTACTCATCCATATAATCCAATGGCACCCAAACAGTGTAAAAGAACAGCAGCCCCCTCCCTCGCGTCGCCCCTGCCTAGGGCGACTTGGGGGCTCCTCCCCCTAGCAGCGCCGCCACCCCCTCGTCCTCCCTCCCCTCCTCGCGCCGCCGCCAAAGGACGCCGCTGGGCAAGGCCGGCGGCAGACGGCGGCGGCGGGAGGTCTTCTCGCGGCTCCCCTGCTTCTGCGGGCAGCGGATCTGGGTGGTGGCCGAAGGTGTCCCAGAGTGTGTGCGGTCGGGCCGTGGCTACGGGCCTCGGCGAGTGGTGGCGCAGCTGGCCTTTGGCGTGCGGCGGCGGAGCGCGCGGCGCGTTCCGGCAAGCGCACGGCGTCAGGCCTCGGCTGGCGGTGGCGAGCGGTGAGTCCCTCCTCCTCCCGTCGTGTCTAACTCCTCCCCCTCGGCTCCTGCCCTGATCTGGCTGGTTGGGCGCTGGATCCGCCCTCTAGCTGGATCGAGGGAGGCCGGGGGTCTCCAGCTCAAGATGGTGCCTTTGCGTCCCATCGACGTTGGGGTTGATGTTTGAGGGTTGGTGCTTGGTGGCGGCTGGAGGCGTGGGTGCGTGGCCGGCGGCTTCGATGCTTGGAGCTCGCCGGGCGACGCGGGTTGGGCAATGGCCCGGGGCGGCTGCTGCTCTGGTCATGGATGGCTCCATGGCGGCTTGGCAAGTCGGCTGCAGCGACGGTTGGCATGTACCAGCGTCGGCTCGTCGGTGGCTTGTGTTGGACCTTGATCTATCTTCTCGTCGTCCGGGTGCTATTTCCGTTGAAGGGATGACCCTCTCCCTAGGGCCGCCCATCGCTCGTCTCGCACTTAGGCTGCAAGACGGAGCTCGTCTCGCGCCCGGCAGCAGGATCGAGCTCGTCTCGCGCCCAACAACAGGACCATGCTCGTCTCGCGCCCGGTGCTACAGGACGAATCAATGGTGGCTTGCACTAGTAAAAAAACTACTTTACGTGAGATACATTAATTAATCCTGGTTTGTAAACGGACCGACACTAATGGTATTAGTCCCGGTTCGTGTTGAATCTCTAGTACCGGTTTGTGCCACGAACCGGGACTAAAGAGGTGGTGGCAGGCTGGTTCAGGCTGGGGCCCCACCAGGCCCTTTAGTCCCGGTTCCTGGCATGAACCGGTACTAGAAGCTCACATTTAGTCCCGGTTTGTGTCATGAACCGGGACTAAGGTCTTCCTATATAAACCCTTCGCCCAGCCCGCGACCGAGCTCTCTGTTCTTCCCCTTTCCATCTCCTCTTTGTTCTTCCCCAAAGCTCGAGCTCATCCTTCATTTTGCTCAAAATTTGTAAAGATTTGAAGGCCCCCCCATCCATCCAAGTGATCACAAAGGTTAGCAACTTTGTTCTTTTATCTCTCATAATTAGTTCTTGCAATGCTTATAAGTATAGTGATTTGTGGGTTTTAGTTTGGGAGTAATTATATGTGGTAGTTTATTTGATTTATATGCAATTTGAGCTCAAATTAACTCTTAGTTTGCATATGTAGGTGTGGTTTACTTAGTGCCTTCCCGTCCCCGTCCTAACCACCATCGATCACCCGCACCGTCCCATTGCCGGCACCACCTTGATGATCCTCTTGTTCTTATCCTTTTTATAAAAATATTATGTTTGTGTGATTTAGATATATAGTTACTTGTATAATTTTCTTACATGTACGTTGTTTGTTGTACATAGGGGCATGGTTTTAATATCCGTCCCCGTCGGGCCTCGTCCAGCTTGTTGCATTTCGTGAGGGGATGGTCGACACGTAATTTCAATCATTATCGAACTATATATCGTCCTCTTTAGTTCATTTCCTCATATCAACTAATTAATAATTCTTTTATTCATTTTCTTTGCCGACGAGCAGGGCATGGGAAAAGTTCATCAACCAGGTTCAAGGTCTATGGAAACAAAAGCTGAAATGGGTGCGACCCAAGATGATTAATTAGGTAGTACTAGCTAGTTGCCATCTTTTTAATTATAGTTTCAATACCATTATCATGCTTCATTAATTATTATCTCATTGAATTCTATTCCCGTAAAGGTCCTGAAGCAGTTGCCGGGAAATAATTTATGTGCATACTATGTTTGCGAGAATATTCGCATGATGACGTCTCAATGAAGCAGAAATGGTAGAAACCAATGGGTATGTTTGTCAGAACACTATTCACAATTTTAACATCATTATCTAATATGTATACACACAACTAATGCATGCATATTGATCTCCTTTTTAAAAGTTGAAGGAGATGCGGGATAAGCTCCTACCATCGCGTACGAGCAATTCAAGAGGAAATAGCGGGATTTTTGCTCGACCAGGTCATAGATCCCAAAGGAGAATACTATTACAAGCTGTAATGCCTCCATTTAATGATGTGCAAATTGTAGGAGAAATTATATGGAAAACACAAAACTAAAAGAAAAAATAAATCATAAACACATAAATCCCTAAACCTTTTAGTCTCGGTTGGTTACACCAACCGGTACTAAAGGCCCCTAGCCCCCTGGCGCGGGCTCGTGCCACGTGGTACCTTTTGGCCCCAGTTTGTGTCACGAACCGGGACTAAAGGACCCCCAGCCCCCGGCGCGGGCTCGTGCCACGTGGTGGGCCTTTGGTCCCGGTTCGTGCTGAACCGACACT
>NC_041389.1:724203155-724205063 GCF_002162155.2 Triticum dicoccoides | reverse complement strand
TTGTAGAATCGGTACTAAATGTCCTTATGAACCAGGACCATAGCCCGATTCTGCACTAGTGTTGTTTGCCCCAGGATGCAATCGTCTCTTCGGTGGGGGTAGAAGCAGGTGTTGGGTCAGGTGGTATCTACGTCTTGGATGCCAGGGCGGCGACCTTGGTGGTGGTTGCGCGGTGCTCATGCAGAGCCCATCGCTTGGTGCTGCCCGGTGGCCATGGTCGTGTGGGCTGCGTGGTAGTTAGGGTGCGGCGTTCGATGGTGGTGAGTGTTGACCGGGGTGAAAACCTGCTCTATCTTCGGACGGACCGGCGGCGGCGTAGTGCTACCTCTTGAGCTAGCGTTGGTTTTTCCTTGAAGAGGAAAGGGTGATGCAGCAAAGTAGAGTAAGTATTTCCCTTGGTTTGAGAACCAAGGTATCAATCCAGTATGAGATAATGCACACGTCATCGAATACCTTGACAAACAATCAAACAAACTTGCACCCAACGCGATAAAGGGGTTGTCAATCCCTTCACTGTTACTAGCAAAAGTGAGATCTGATGGAGATAGATAAACGGTAAAGAAAATATTTTTGGTATTTTTGGTCTATAGATTGGAACGTAAAAGATTACAAAATAGTAGATCGGAAACTAATATGATGGAAAAAAGAACTATATGATGGAAAAGAGACCCGGGGTCCATATGTTTCACTAGTGGCTTCTCTCAAGATAGCAAATAATACGGTGGGTGAACAAATTACTGCTGAGCAATTAATAGAAGAGCGCATAATTATGACGATATCTAAGGCAATGATCATGAACATAGGCATCACGTCCGTGTCAAGTAGACTGACTCCTGCCTACATCTACTACTATTACTCCACACATCGATGATGTCTACTACACAACCTTCTTCTTGTAGATGTTGTTGGGCTTCCAAGTGCAGAGGTTTGTAAGACAGTAGCAAATTTCCCTCAAGTGGATGACCAAAGGTTATCAATCCGTGGGAGGCGTAGGATGAAGATGGTCTCTCTCAAACAACCATGCAACCAAATAACAAAGAGTCTCTTGTGTCCCCAACACACCCAATACAATGGTAGATTGTATAGGTGCACTAGTTCGGCGAAGAGATGGTGATACAAGTGCAATATGGATGGTAGATATAGGTATTTGTAATCTGAAATTATAAAAACAGCAAGGTAGCAAGTAACGAAAGTGAGCGAAAACGGTACTGGAATGCTTCGAAACAAGGCCTAGGGTTCATACTTTCACTAGTGCAAGTTCTCTCAACAATAATAACATAATTGGATCATATAACTATCCCTCAACATGCAACAAAGAGTCACTCCAAAGTCACTAATAGCGAAGAACAAATGAAGAGATTATTGTAGGGTATGAAACCACCTCAAACTTATTCTTTCCGATCAATCCATTGGGCTATTCCTATAAGTGTCACAAACAGCCCTAGAGTTCGTAGTAAAATAACACCTTAAGACACAAATCAACCAAAACCCTAATGTCACCTAGATACTCCAATGTCATCTCAAGTATCCGCGGGTATGATTATACGATATGCATCACACAATCTTAGATTCATCTATTCAACCAACACAAAGAACTTCAAAGAGTGCCCCAAAGTTTCTACCGAAGATACCAGACGAAAACATGTGCCAACCCCTATGCATAAGTTTACAAGGTCACTGAACCCGTAAGTTGATCACCAAAACATACATCAAGTGGATCACATGAATATCCCATTGTCACCACAGATAAGCACATGCAAGACATACATCAAGTGTTCTCAAATCCTTAAAGACTCAATCCGATAAGATAATTACAAAGGGAAAACTCAATCCATTACAAGAGGGTAGAGGGGGAGAAACATCATATGATCCAACTATAATAGCAAAGCTCACGATACATCAAGATCG
>NC_041389.1:724143436-724202591 GCF_002162155.2 Triticum dicoccoides | reverse complement strand
GGATGATGAAGAAGGCCACCGGTGATGGATTCCCCCTCCGGCAGGGTGCCGGAACGGGCTCGCGAGAGGTTTTTGGTGGCTACAGAGGCTTGCGGCGGCGGAACTCCCGATCTAGGTTTCTTTTCCGGGGTTTCTGTATTTATAGGATTTTTGGCGTCTGTCTCACGTTAGGGGGGGGTCTCCGAGTCGTCCACGAGATAGGGGGGCGTGTCGAGGGGGGTAGGGCATGCCCTCCACCCTCATGGATGGCTCGGGACTCTTCTGGCCAACCTCTTTCACTTCGGGGGCTTCTTTTGGTCCATAAAAAATCATCAAAAATTGGCACGTCAATTGGACTCCGTTTGATATTCCTTTTCTGTAAAACTCAAAAACAAGGAAAAAACAGAAACTGGCACTGGGCTCTAGGTTAATAGGTTAGTCCCAAAAATCATATAAAATAGTGTGTAAATGCATATAAAACATCCTAGATGGATAATATAATAGTATGGAACAATAAAAAATTATAGATACGTTGGAGACGTACCAATCGACCGCTATCCAGCATGTATCTAGAGTATTAAGTTCATAAAGAACGGAGTAACGCATTAAGTAAGATGACATGATGTAGAGGAATTAACTCATGCAATATGATGAAAACCCAACTTTTTATCCTCGATGGCAACAATACAATACGTGCCTTGTTGCCCCTACTGTCATCGGGAAAGGACATTGTAAGATTGAACCCAAAGCTAACCACTTCTCCCATTGTAAGAAAAACCAATCTAGTAGGCCAAACTAAACCGATAATTCGAAGAGACTTGCAAAGATATCAAATCATGCATATAAGAATTCAGAGAATATTCATAGATAATCTGATCATGAATCCACAATTCATCGGATCTTGGGAAACACACCGCAAAAGAGTATTACATCGAATATATCTCCAAGAACATTGAGGAGAACATGGTATTGAGAATCAAAGAGAGAGAAGAAGCCATCTAGCTACAAGCTATGGACCCGTAGGTCTGTGGTAAACTACTCATGCTTCATCGAAAGGGCAATGGTGTTGATGTAGAAGCCCTTCGTGATCGAATCCCCCTCCGGCAAGATGCCGGAAAAGGCCCCTAGATGGGATCTCACAGGTACAGAAGGTTACGACAGTGGAATAATGTTTTCGTGGCTCCCCCTGATGGTTTTGGGGTATAAGAGTATATATGGGCGAAAGAATTAGGTCAGGAGACCCACGAGGGGCCCACAAGACAGGGGCGCGCCCTCCACCCTTGTGGCTGCCTCATGGCTCCTCCGACTTCATCTCCAAGTCTCCTGGTTTGCTTCTGGTCCAAGAAAGATCATCGCGAAATTTTTATTCCGTTTGGTATTCCTTTTCTGCGAAACTCAAAAACAAGCAAAAAACAGAAACTGGCACTGGGCTCTAGGTTAATAGGTTAGTCTCAAAAATAATATAAAATAGCATATTAATGCATATAAAGCATCCAAAACAGATAACATAATAGCATGAAACAATCAAGAATTATAGATACGTTGAAGACGTATCACGTAGCTCGCTTCCTTCTTGAAGGCGTCGTCGCGGCTCTCATTGCCTGTCGTGTGGCTCCTGAGGAAACTTTAATCCTCGGATCGGGCGGTGGCGGCGCTCTGGTGTCATTACTGAAGGAAATATGCCCTAGAGGCAATAATAAAGTTATTATTTATTTCCTCATATCATGATAAATGTTTATTATTCATGCTAGAATTGTATTAACCGGAAACATGATACATGTGTGAATACATAGACAAACATATAGTCACTAGTATGCCTCTACTTGACTAGCTCATCTACTACCACTATAAAAGAAAGAGAGGGGCAGATCCAAATAATCCCACCCATCCATCATCAAGATCTAATGGCCCTTAATCATTTTGTGTTTAACGCTACCAACCACGCATTAAGCCACTACAATCAATCGATCGCTAATCTGCCCCGCACTAACAAAACCGGTCGCCCGCACGACCTCCACCTTCTCCTCCCGCACGACCTCCTCCTCCTCCCGCGCCGTTCGCCTCCCACAGCCTCGCGCCGAGCCACGGGAAGCCGCGCCCCTCACCGCCGCCTCGCGCCGCCGGAGCCACGGGAAGCCCCGCAGGTCGCCGGGAGCCCGCCCCCGACGCGCCGTTCGCCGCCTCCCCAGCCGCGGGAGCCCGCCCCCGCCGCGGGTCGCCGCCTCCCCAGCCACGGGAGCACGCCCCCGCCGCGGGAGCCGTCCCGCCGCGGGTCGTCGCCTTCCCAGCCACCGGAGCCGCCCCGCCGCGCCCGTGGAACTGCAGTACTTCTTCCCCGTCTTCCACTTGGGCTCTAACTACGGCCTCCGCTTTGTGCACTCGGACGCAATCACAGCCCCACCATTGCTAGCCTCGCCTCCCACCAGGTAAACGGCCCTGCTTCATCAAGCTCTGACCCTGCTTCTTCTCCTAACTCCGGTCTCTTTCTTCTCCATATTCCAATCTGTTCTAATAGTACATCAATCCAAGCAACTATTTTCAGATCAACTAAGGAATCAATCTTACGATGGCTGATGCTCAATGCAGCGGAGGATTACAGGTGTATTGTCGGTAGTTTCAATTTAATCGGGTGGTCGTCATCACCGTGAGGCCGCCGATGTTTTTGTAACCCCCTAATTTTGATGTTTTAAAGTCAGAGTTAGTGAAGTTTGGTTGCTTATAGCTAGACGAGTGAGCTTAAAAGTAGACTTATTGTTGTGGTTGTACAAAAGTTTTTGTTTCTGTTCTTGTTGTCTATGCCCTTTACACATTGACTGATGTTTGTTTCTTCCATCTGAAAAAGCCTTTTCTACCACAGTGTTATCCCTCGGCGTCATTCTCAACAAGCACCAGGACATGGCTTTGTTTCTGCCAAGTATGTATATATAGAAAATATTTATTCTGCAGAAATTTGCTAATTATTACTATAGCTTTGATGCCTACTAGACCAAATCAAAGGCAGGTGCTTTGTTTATCAAGTGAAGTAAGTCAAACTGTTATAGTAGGAGGATTATCCTAACATAACAGTCTTTATTTGTTTCATAGAAATCATGTACAGTTGGTTCAGACAACGCTTAGCATAGATCAAGTTCAGTTGCTCTTGCATTCTTAGATCGATGTTAAAAGGCACATTGTGATCTCATAACGAGCGTTCTAACTGTCATTTTTAAAAACAGAGTCTGCTATTTTCCGAAACGAAATATGAGAAATCAAACCGTATGGTTCTCTAATTTTATGGTACTAAATTTAGATATATTATAGGCACTATTATGATAGCTTCATTTAGTTTACATGAGCATGCCAAGCTAGATGATATTATAGGCCTTTAGGTGTTGCTATTCTCTATTGTCGGCCACATCTTAAATTGTAGTTATTGGTGTTGTTCTTAAGCACAACCCAAAATGATGTGCATCAATTGCATATTTTTCTAAACCTACCAAATTTGACATGTGCTAATTTTTTCCTTTTAATAAAATAGGTTCACCTTCAAATTTGTATTTTTCGGTTTTTCCTTCTATACTAAATGTGTTTCTGAAAGAGGATGTCAACAGAGCATACAGAAGGAGGAGAGAGCAGTAGCGAGAGAGGAGAAGTTAAGAACAAGACACATGCTTCAGATTAACTCCTATTTCTGAACCAATATGCTTCTGATGATTGAATTAGATTAAAAAGGTATACATTTCTTCAGATTAACAGATTCAAATAGTATGATTTTGGAATGCAAATAATTCTTCCATATGTTTGACTACAATGTGTTGTCGTGCAAATATGCAAAAGGATGACCTCGGTTTTGGGGACTTGGTTTTGTGAATCGGTGTGTTATATTGACCAAATATCTTAGTATTTGTACAATGCAGCAATATGGATAGACTTGTCGCTGCTTTTACTGGATTGATATATCATATTGTATGTATAATTATTCAATACATATATACTTGCAACAACTTCTAATCGTAATTTCTTCTCCACCTACAAAGATATATAGAATCATCTTACATATTTTCATGTTGATACCTAATTTTCATGTCCATACTGTTGGGGCGAGCTAAAACTACAAGGCCTCACAGTGCATAGGGGCATACAATAAAGTTTTCAGGTTTGTCCCTAGAACTATCATATCCAGACAAGATATTTGCTTGCAGAACCACCAGAGCTGAACCTTGTAGGTAATTTTACATGGTGTACAGGTTGACCTTTCCAACAAGTATTAACATAATCAGTGGCAGGGCGCCCACGATCATCCGTGATTTGCGTTGAAGTGAGATAAGGTTTACTCATGTTTTCATATTTTGTTTCTCATTTCTGATTTGCTTGGTTGATTTTCAATTCATGTTGTTCGTTTGACAAAAAGAATCGGGAGAGGAAGGAAAGAGAGGAGGAAGCATAATCTTGGGAGTAAGGAAGATGCTGACAGGTACTTACCATCTTCCATTCATTTCATCTTGCGTTTGGATATGAAGCGGTGGCATAGGTGTGACGATAGTCATGTTTTTGCCATGAATTACCACATTTTTATGTTAGTTTTAGGCCATTTGAATGAAGGACTATACAAAATCTCTATGACAATTGTCAATCTACAACAATTCATTTTGTGCAAATGAAATTCAGTACATGCCTCTCTAAATATCTGCAATACAATTAAGACAAATTTCTTCTTATATGTTGGCCTGCCAATTGGTATTGGGTAGGGTACCATGCATGCATGTTTTTCAAAGCAATGGAATGAGTTTAAGCTGACTCTGGCAACTAAGGGTCATGTTTTTTGGCACTGAATATATTATCTGGGGGTTTCCTTTTTAATCCTACGCTTGCAATATAACCATCCCGAGTTACCTGTGAGGCTATGACTCTACAAAGCTTAAGCTGGACTGCAACTACCTCTGAAACGACAGCAAGTAATATATCTAAAAAATTGGTTTTACTATAACAATGGAATATATAGCAAAAAGCATCAACCAGCAGAATATACTACTCTAAATGCTTAATATTGCTTTTCTATAGTAGGCTTCCTTGGTTTGTAGTGGCCAGACTAAAATATCACTGTCCATGTGAACTTTACTCTATTTCTAAGTCAAGTTTTGAACAACTTAGTGGATAGTTCAGAGGTTATATTCTTGATAGTTGACATCTGAAACAAAAGAAAATAATTCGAGAATGATATTTGATTTTGTAGACATCCAACTAGAAAGCCACTTTACAGCGATTGCCACTAAAATAAGCAGAACCCAGCCGTGTGCATTTTCGTACCTATGATTTAATAAAGTAAGCAAAACCCAACCTTGCCAGAAGCAACCTATGATTTAAAATAAGTAGAACCCCGCCTTTTCTGGCCTTGACTGTGCGCTTTCGTGGTTGTGATTACTTGAAAGGGGTAATCCATGTGTCTGTAACATTGTTGTCTAAATCATAGTGCTCTTAATATTGATTTTGTTAGATTTCAGCACATTATAGAATTTTGTCTGCCGTTCTGTGATTAACGTTAAATGCTATTCATGCAGCTTCTGCATCCACAAAGTCCATGTTCAGAAAAGGCAAAAACTAATCCTTGAGCAAGCTTACTCCTGCAAATGTTGACCATCAAACAATCCTCTTCATGCCCTGTTGAAAATAATTTCTCCACCCAATGGCATCTATCGAGGTATCTCTAAAGCCAATGCATTTAACTTTGTGTGTAATAGCGTTGGAAGCACCCAAGTTTGGGTCCTCTGAATATCATTGTGTTACAGACACAACTCAATTTAAAACAAAAATTATGTTTTTTTACTACTTCTGTAAAATGTAAATTCTAGAACCTTTAGCCAGTAATTCGGGATTGGTTGATACAATGAGCCGCCGAACCTTTGCTTCTGATTATTTTGTTTAACATGTTCAATTATTTGTATGTCTTAAATTAACAGACCTCAAATTTTAACTGGGGTTGCCAGTTCACTAGAAGCATGACAAATTATCTTCTAAAAAGTAGTAATACTGTTAAATGGTATATGGTCCTGATGAAGTAGTAATAACCTAAATTTAGACCTCTCTCTCATTATATCATTCTGAAGTAATGACCTAAATTTATAATAGCCGTAAGGTATTAGTTCTCCAGAAGTTTTTCATTGTTACACTGGAATCAACTTAATCGAACGTCAGTGCCAAATTAATCTACAGATTGGCTGTATGTGTGGAATTAGATTTATTGTGAAACTTGTACTGCCTGAATGTGTCAGCAGGAACTAATTTAGATAACAGGTGCATATGAACAATAATTCTGTGATATTTCAAATATCAGACTGACAAGATGAGATATGAAAAAGAACATCAACCTGTTGACCTTTTAAAATGAGACTTTGAAGCATCCTGTGTTAGACCTTTGGTTCCTCTGTCATCATCTAGACCTTTGAGTCTTGTATCATATGGAACCCCCTGTTGGTGTCCAGTGGAGAAGGGACAAACATTGAGTACATCCCAATTGACAAACATTGAGTAATGTATGAAAAATGCTTCAGTTAAATTGCAATTCACTCAGTATTTAGCTTGTAATAAGTACTCTTGAGTTTTGTTTCATCCAAATCAGATACAGAATTCCATCATAACAATATAGCAGATTAGCAGGCTTCTAGAATGAAAAGCTTGGCTACAAAGCACATGAGGACTGAACAAACAAAACCTAGCTTTCTTTTCTTCATATAAACTTAGTACTTCAGATAAATCGTTCTGCTATATGGAAGTGAGACCTAAGCCCAAGACTTACCAGAGCAGGTTGGGCGGCAGCTTGGCAGCCGGAGCAGGCTTCTATACCTCGGCGTTCTAGGCCGCCGCGGCCAGGAGCTGCGTCGGGCAGGCTGGCGTCGTCGCTGAGGTTGGACACCGGCGGCAGTGTCGATACAGGGGAGACCGGAAGCGTTGGTGGCAGCGTGAGGTCGTATCGGAGGTGGAGGCTGCGGGGCGAGCCGTGGTGGGGAGAGGATGCCGAGGGCGAGTCGTGGTGAGGAGAGGAGGCGGCAGGGAGAAGCGACATGTGCGAGGCTGTGAGGTGGGCAGAGTGGATGATGTGCGGTGAGAGGGCTGGATTTTTTCTGATAACTAATGCTTCTTTATTTTTTTTATTGAGAAACACATCTTTATTATTTCTATAAGTGTGGCTACTGTGCGTGCCGGCGAGAGAAGTGTCAAACAGGCCCAACAAGCGAATGCCCGTACGAGCCTAGGTAGGTCTGGAAGCGGCTCATTCCTCTCAAGAAATACAGGAGCTGATCTAGAAGACGAGTGAATCCTCTTCGCACAAAACGGGTGCGTCCTTGCATCCAGCAGTCTGCCAAAAAAATTATACATATTTCACATGATTATATATAATTTTTGTTTGATATATGTCTCATTTTCACAAAATAGACTTCAAAAAGGAATTATGTTCATTGCTATGGAAATGACGACCTCAGTAAGCATGGACACAAACATGACGGGTCGGAGGTGCATATAAGTAAGAGAAATATATTTTTCTATGCATGTTAATAATTACTTTACCGAAATACAATTCAAGTGAAGTGGTTTTTAATTATTTTTCTAATGTTAGTGGTTATCTTTTATATAGACGTAAAATTTGACATATATATTATGTCAATTATGATTTTTGTACTCATTTGATTTGTATATTTTTCAGTAATTAATTTAATTTTATATCATGTCAACTCAGTTGATCAATGTTTGAGACGTGCACTCAGTTGATTCCTTTATATTATTCCAAAGGCTTGGCAATGAATTTGAATTAAAGTTATGAACATGATTCACCGGAAATTGGAAGAAGGACGTCATGAATTTGTAATTATAGGAAATTGTACTTTCTAGGTTTTTTTATGGTCTTGCTTCTAAATTCGATTTTATCTTGGGTGGATTTTCAAAGCAGGCATGGGTATTGTCCTTTTTGCTTAGCATGCCTTCTTTACTGGTAAAGAAACACATTAGATATATCTGGATTTTTGTTGAGTAAATGAGCATGAGTGCAAATAAATTCAGACACGAAGCAAAAACTTTGACGTTTCATTGATTAAGCAGAAGATTGTCCAGTTAATCACGGAAAACCAACACAAAAGGGCCAAACCCACTCTAGAACACCGTAATGCCACAAGAAACGCCAACCACGCAAACACACACTAGCTTTATCTCGCTCCACCGAACAAGTCACTCTTCCATGTCCGAAAGAAATCATGAGGCACTCTCCCGCGGCGATGAAGAGATAAGCATTCCACATACATGTAGTAGTTGCAACCCACACGGCATAAGGTCCATGCCGTCGAAGTTGCAAAGCTCTCGAGGCCGCCGCCCCGACGTCCACTGGTTCAACATGCCTTGCGCCCTCAACTGGTAGGGCCATCGCCCCCACATGCCACTGCAGAGACGTGCGTTGCACGTGCATGCTTACTAGTTAATCAAAAGTTATGTTTCCTAACCATAGACATGTGTTGTCATTTGATTAACAGGATCACATCATTAGGAGAATGATGTGATTGACATGACCCACTCCGTTAGCCTAGCACTTGATCGTTTAGTATATTGCTATTGCTTTCTTCATGACTTATACATGTTCCTGTAACTATGAGATTATGCAACTCCCGTTTACCGGAGGAACACTTTGGATACTACCAAACGTCACAACGTAACTGGGTGATTATAAAGGAGTACTACAGGTGTCTCCGAAGGTACATGTTGAGTTGGCGTATTTCGAGATTAGGTTTTGTCACTCTGATTGTCAGAGAGGTATCTCTGGGCCCTCCCAGTAATGCACATCACTATAAGCCTTGCAAGCAATGTGACCAATGAGTTGGTTACGGGATGATGCATTACGTAACGAGTAAAGAGACTTGCCGGTAACGAGATTGAACTAGGTATTGGATACCGACGATCAAATCTCGGGCAAGTAACATACCGATGACAAAGGGAACAACGTATGTTGTTATGCGGTTTGACCGATAAAGATCTTCGTAGAATATGTAGGAACCAATATGGGCATCCAGGTCCCGCTATTGGTTATTGACTGAGAATAGTTCTAGGTCATGTCTACATAGTTCTCGAACCCGTAGGGTCCGCACGCTTAATGTTACGATGACAGTTTTATTATGAGTTTATAAGTTTTGATGTACCGAAGTTTGTTCGGAGTCCTGGATGTGATCACGGACATGACGAGGAGTCTCGAAATGGTCGAGACATAAAGATTGATATATTGGAAGCCTATGTTTGAACATCGGAAGTGTTCCGGGTGAAATTGGCATTTTACCGGAGTACCGGGGGTTACCGGAACCCTCCCGGGGGTTATTGGGCCTTCATGGGCCCTAAGGGAGAAGAGGAGAGGAGGCAAGAGGTGGGATGCGCCCCCTCCCCTCCCTAGTCCGAATAGGACAAGGAGAGGGGGGCGGCGCCCCCCCTTTCCTTCCCCTCTTCCTCCTCCTTCCCCCTTCTCCTACTCCAACTAGGAAAGAAGGGAGTCCTACACCCGGTGGGAGTAGGACTCCCCCTTGGCGCGCCCTCCTTGGCCGGCCGCCCCCTCCCCCTTGGCTCCTTTATATACGGGGGCAGGGGGGCACCCTAGGACACACAAGTTGATCTACGGATCGTTCCTTAGCCGTGTGCGGTGCCCCCTCCACCATATTCCACCTCGGTCATATCGTCGCGGAGTTTAGGCGAAGCCCTGCGCCGGTAGAGCATCATCATCGTCACCACGCCGTCGTGCTGACGGAACTCATCCCCGA
This sequence comes from Triticum dicoccoides, assembly GCF_002162155.2. NCBI lineage: Eukaryota > Viridiplantae > Streptophyta > Magnoliopsida > Poales > Poaceae > Triticum > Triticum dicoccoides. The sequence goes on along the minus strand of NC_041389.1, from coordinate 724,192,851 downwards.
AGCTTTGCTGGATCGGAGCCCGGGGATCGTCATCGAGCTGAACGTGTGCTGAACTTGGATCTGGGCTGTGAGTGGGCGTATCCTGGTGGAGGTGGTCGATGAGCCGCCGACCAGTGCGGGAAGAGGTCGTCGACTCCGGGCGGCACCGGAATGGGTCCGGGTGCCAGCGGGAGGAGGGCGGGCGGGGGTCGACGCGCGCCACCTCTGTTAATTCGTCTGTGGAAGGAAGCTTCTTCTGTCCGCCTCTGTTATGTATGTTGTGTTCTACTCCTAGTTTCCATGTTCTATATGCACTAAATCTTCCATGTTCTAACTACTTGTTTCCTCCTCTCAGTGATTTGTTTCTTTCAGATGGATGGATGGATCTGCTACGAAATACAGCAGCAGCACAAGATTAATTTATTGGTGACTTTTTAGAAGATCCGGGAACAAGCATGTTCATTGGGGATATAATATGTCGTGGATATCATATCAGCAGTTAATTTGTTATTTATACTTTCTTTTTATGGTCATCTACATATCTGTTCTCAATAGTACATCTTGCACCTTCAGTCAGCCTTGAAGCCGCGATGTCTTTCGATGTTAACGTCGTTAATACACTGATCGGGTTGGCTTTTGATTCTTACCATTTCAGGCTTTCAGCTGAGGACGGAAGAGATCCAACTATTTGTCGTCACATTCTGCTGTTCGTGTTTCCTCTAGTCCCAAGCTCTCTTAAATTTCAACAACCTGCTTCATCTTCTGCGTCGAAAATGAAATATACATAAGGTTCGACGACAACTGCTTTAAGAAACTAGCATCATTGTGAAGGGGGCACTGCTTTCCTTTCCTTTAAGCATTATTTAGTTAACATATTCAGCGGCACTTTATGTATCTCATTCTCATCTCATCTCATGGACAGACACGACACGCATAGATAGAATGGATGTCTTTGGAGTTGGACTGAAGAAAAGAAAGATGCCCACTCCATTCATTATGCTCTTGGTTGGTTCCAATCTATTATCAATATTTTAATTTGAATGCCCTGCCCAAGCAAACAAAAGCAAAAGGGCTTCCTTGTCTCTCTCTTGAACCCAGTGCTCACACAATGCACCTTGCCCCAAGAAAAGGATCAATTATTATATATGTGTTCTTTTCTTGCATAAACTCTTGCCTCTGCTGTTACTTCAGTTGGAACTGCGTGCATATTTATTGAGGACCAACATCTGCTCTCTTTTCTCACAGTCACAGGTACACTTGAATGCTCACATGCATACACTTGAAATTTGTTGTTTACTTTCTTCGTATGGTCACCTACACATCTGTTCTGAATATGTCCCCTTGCAACTTGAGTCAGCCTTCAAGCAGTGATGCCTTTCAATGTTAATGTTCGTTCATAGACAGATTGGGTTGGCTTTTGATTACTACTCCCTCCGTTCCAAATTACTCGTCGTGGTTTTGGAACGAAGGGAGTATTAGGCTATTACAGTTTCAGCATCTCAGAAACCAACTATTTCGTTCTGCTGTTAGTGTTTCCAGAGGGCTCTCTGAAATTTCTGCAAACCGCTTCATGTTCTGCATCACCGAAAAATGAAATAAAGTGGTTCGGCAAACTACTTTAAGCAATAAGCATGATTGTGAAGGGGGGCACGTACCTCACAACGATTTATTAGTATATTCGTCAAGCATGGCAAGTGGCATTTAGTTTACATATTCAGTTGCGCTTTCCGCGCACCGGCCAGTGCACACACATTCTAGAATGTCTTTGGACTGAAGAAAAGAAAGATGCTCACTCCGTCCATTATGCTTTTTGAAAAGCGAGGCTTGTTGCAACTTTGGTTCCATCATCAGCATCCTAATTTCGATGCCCGGGCAAAGCAAAGCAGAAAGGCCTCCTTGTCTCTTGTTTTGAACCCAATGCTTTGCTCACACGGCAACCAAAGGCCTGCCTAATCTAATTCTAACCCCACAGAGAATTCACAAGCACAGCACAGGAGCAATATTCTCATCGCCATCGCCATGAGCATGATTGCGGCTGCCGTGGGGAAGCAGGTCCTCGACAAGCTGGGCGGCGAGCTCGGCGGCTACGTCCTGTCAGAGGTCACTCTGCAGTTGAGGTACAAAGAAGACGTGTTGAAGTTGGGGGAGAAGATGAAAGATGTGGAGGCCGTGCTGGGTGATGCCGACAAGAGGTCGCGCCGAGGAGGACGAGAAGACGGAAGAGTGTACAAGCGGTGGCTTACCAAGTTTAAGCGTGTGGCCTATGACGTGGAGGACGTGCTGGATGAGTTGGAAGCCAACGAGCTCATCAAGAAGAGCCAGCCCAAGGTAATTAACTCTACTTTTCCCTCTCCCCCTCTCCTCGTTGCTGGCCGTATTGTAGGTTTGTCTCGCTGTTAGGGGTGGCTGCCTGCACCATTCAATTATCCAACGACCAAAAGAGAGCGAGTCGTCTCAACGAATGGCTGAGATCTCAATCCCTCCACAGCGGTGGCCAGCAAGCACGGGGCAACACAGTATCGGTTTCAGGAGAAGAAGCCATCTTTCGGCGTTCGTCTCGGCGGTCTGTGCAGAGGCCTCCAGAGACTACTCAGTATTTTCTTGTGATTTTAATGGGATATCTGAGATGTTTTTGTTCTTCTTCATCTAATCTAAAAAGATAGGGATCCATTAATTATGCGTTTTTTTTCTGTGAATAGATCCATTCTGCGTTTATTGTGGTTGGAGCAAATGTCTTTGTGTATCTGATTATGCCATAGCTCAATCAGTGAGGCAGATGAGAATCCTAAAAAAGATGTTCTTAGAGACTGAAGTTGACTTAAACTCTTTTATCTTTGCAGGTCAGCTTATGGTTTTCCAGAAACAATCAACTCCTGCAGCGAATGACCATGCCCCACAAGATGAAGAAGGTGATGGAAAAAATAGACGCAATTGAAAAGGAGGGCAGAACGAGGCTCAGTCTTGTGCCGCAGGAAGCAAGGGGAGAAGGGAGCAGAAACAATGAGACACTTGCAGCCAACTGGAATGCTGCTGGCATGAAAACTGGAATCGTGGGCAGGGGTATCGAGAAGGAGAAGATAATCAGCCTGCTACTCACAAGTGAAGAAGCTAAGCAGGATATCTCCATCATTCCAGTTGTGGGCCTTGGTGGCATAGGCAAGACAACATTGGCTGAATCAGTTCTTGCAGACAAGAGGGTCAGTGTCTTTGACATCTCAATCTGGGTTAATGTGTCCATGCAGTTTGATTTGCACAAAATTGGGAGTGTCATCCTGAAAAGAATGATGGATAACACTATCAACCTTGACAACTGTGATTTGCCATTTCTGTATGATAATCTGAGCAAAGAACTTGCTACTAGAAGATACTTGATTGTTCTGGATAATCTCTGGGAAGAAGATGGAAATAATCTTGAAAGGCTCAAGGAGATGTTACAGCATGGCCGAAAGGGCAGCCGTGTTATAGTAACTACCCGAAACCTACGCATAGTGCAACAATTGCGCACTGGTTTTCTTGCAAATCAGAGGAAAATTTGCCCAGTTCCTGAGTCTGAAATAATAGAGTTGGATGTTTTAGAACCCGGTGACTGTTGGGAATTAATGAAGCAAAGGGCATTTGGGCCTGATGATGACCATACTGGCTTGGAAGAAATTGGAAAGCAGATTGCAGCCAAGTGTGGAGGATTACCGCTCGTGGCAAATGCTCTTGGGCAAGTAATGTCAGAGCTAAGGACCGTGGGGGCATGGGAACATATAAGAGACACCAAGGTTGTTTTGGATTTTCAAGAAGAACATCAGAAGGAAACATTAGAGAGTCTAATGCTGAGCTATTACTGCATGAAGATAGAATTCAAAATGTGTTTCACGTACTTGGCAGCCTTCTCCAAGGGCTTTGTCATGGACAGCAATCGTCTAATCCGGCAATGGAATGCACTTGGATACATTTGTCCAGGGTATGATGGTCAAAGGTGTATCAACTACCTTTTGGGAATGTCCTTTCTTCGGATTCCAGGATCCGCTTCGGTTAGTACCTATAGACACCATTTCTCTTGTACCGTTGTATGGCTGGTTCATTTTTACCATTATGTTGTTTTACTCTATTTATATGGACAAGAACATGCTTTCATAAATTGTACTCTGGTATGGTCTTAGATTAGTCCCTACACTTCATGTATGTTAATGATTTCATATATCCATCTCCAAATTTACATTTATTATTAGCATTGATAACTTCATTTTTATACTTTACTAGGTCATTTATTTTGACTACGTTGGGTTTATATATTTTTTAGTTTTAGATTCTTCCTTGTCCTTTTATATTTTTTAGTTTTAGATTCTTTCTTATCCTTCGATTCCTGGAGTTAATGTCTATATTATGTGCCACAAAATTAGAACATATATATGATGGTGATTCAATCCTAGTTAGAGTCCACCAAATTATGTGCATGGTACTATTCTTCTCTAGTGAGAATTTGTGGCATTACTTTGGCAACCCGCCACTTTTTTTTGCAAAGGAAGATACATCCCCCCTACATGTATATTAATTTAATAAGTAGAAATAAGGCTTTCGAATGCTATCTTAACTTAGTGGAGTATCAAACTACAAGATGTCATTTGCTAGAGCTACCAGGTTAACATTACAACACAACAGTTTTGCGGGAACAAACCTGGATCGACTTAAAAGTTCACGAGCTGGTTATAGAAACAAAGAAATTACAGTGCAACCGCACTCGGTGGTGTGTGTGAGCGTGACCATGAGCACTAATCCTTACACTCTGCCCATGTCCCTCCGCTAGTCTAGAATCTTCTGGGTCGTCTTCTAGGCAGCCCACATCATTATTGTGATTCCATGGACCATGACTACAGTGATCTTGGGAATGGCGACAAACTCATAAAATTTAATTGAGTTCAAATTAACAGTAAGAAACCCGACCAGGTATTGTCGTGTATTCCCCGCCCCCGCCCACTACTCGTCCCTATCCCCACTCGCAGGGCAAGCTTTTCCTCGTCCCCGATACCCCAAGAGGATTCCTGCCCTGTCTGAGTTGTTGATACAACAACATTGTATGTCGGTGGTTGCGTGGTCACTGGATGACAGAGAGTTTGGAAAGGCGCCACGACACAGGGATACGTAGCTCACGGAGGTGTTGTGACCAATGACTACTAGTACCAACCAGAGGCGAGGTCAGGACGTGCCAGCGTTTTAGTGTGCACGGCCCGGAGGAGCGGGGCAGCGAGCGAACAGGAGAGCTATAGGGCGGGCCAGCAGGATCGGGCTAGCAAACGGCTGCTGGTGAAGTGGCAATTGGCAGCGGTGACGTGGTCATGTGGTAAATATGGGGAAAAGAGAGGGTGGCACCGGGCAGCTATGAGGGGATGAGGGACCAAGGGAGGGCTAGGCTTTGGGAGAGGGATTTAGGTTTAGTCCCTTAGGGTTGCAAAGGCGGTCACACATGCCGGGCCCCTCCCGGCGATGGTATTGAGAGACAGTTGACAGGAATAAATGACGAGAGATGATTCATATTCCTTTATGTGGTTCACGTGAATCTGGCTCAGATAAGAAATAACCATGGGCCAAGTGCATATGGTAGCACTATTCAAAATTATTGTATTTCTTCTTTCCCTATTTACACGGTGTCCACATATTTCAAGGTTCAACTTTGACCTTCAATTTGGTCGATAAAAACATGAGTTATATGTCACAAAAATTATCATTCAATTCATACTTAAAATGTTTCCAGTGGTACAATTTTTATGACACGTGACTTGCATATTATTTTTCAAATTGATGGTCAATTTTCAATCACGAAATGCAAGGTCGCCATGTAAATTGGGACGAAGGGAGCATTCCACTCTGTCAGACCCCAAGCCATGAGTGCCATCTCCCGAAGAAGAGACCACACTAGCCCTAGCTAAGATTAATGTTTGCCTTCCGTTTCCTCCACCCGGAGCAGTGTGAATGTGACCCCCCCCCCTCCCCCCTCGACCAACTTTGGGGCAGGGGCCACCACCGATGGGTTAGCGAAATTTCATATTTTTATATGACAATCCATAGTTTGTAGTTAAAAATTTGTGTAGGAAAGTTCTTGTAAAGGGAAGGGGAGCCTTGGCGCAGTGGTAAAGCTGCTGCCTTGTGACCATGAGGTCACGGGTTCAAGTCCTGGAAACAGCCTCTTGCAGAAATGTAGGGAAAGGCTGCGTACAATAGACCAGGACCCTTCCCCAGACCCTGCGCAAGCGGGAGCTACATGCACTGGGGCTGCCCTTTTTAAAGTTCTTGTAAAGGGCTCCACAGATTTTCAGGAAGTTTCAATTTTACGTTTCTTACTTTGCTATACTGTCGCTGTTTTACGTTTCTCCTTACGATACTATATTGATAGTAGTTACCTCTGCAGGTTAGACCAAGTCAATTGCATTTCAAAACTCCTCCAGAACTCATCATGCATGATTTGGTGCATGATCTTGTGTCAAGAATTGTCCTTGATGACTTCATTAATCTCGATGCTACCAAAAGCACCAGCTGGAACAGACCTCATTACTACCGGCATGCACAGTTAACCAACTTGAAGAATGATCCTAAGGTTTTCAAATATATTCCAGGCAAACTTAGATCCCTCCACTTCAGGGATTTGGGGGGAATGCAACTCCCGAAAAAGGCATTTTCTCGGTGCAAGTACATACGTGTCTTGGACCTAAGTGGACATTCAGCTAAAGGCCAATCTGCTCCAAGTAGCGTGGTGCTGCCATCTTCCATTGGTCAATTGAAGCTAATTCGGTATCTTGATGCCACAGGCTTGCCAATAACATCACTTCCTAAGAATTTTCATACACTCCAAAACATGGAAACTCTTATTCTGTCAAATTCCTTGCTTGAAACCTTACCTGACAGTATTTGTCGCCTCGTCAAACTTTGCTATTTGGACCTATCTGGCAGTAGCATCCTCAGTAAGCTGCCTGCATCACTAGGGGAGCTCTCTCAACTCTTTTTTCTCAACCTATCCGGGTGTCGTATACTCCAAGAGTTGCCTGAATCAATCTGTGAGCTTTCATGCTTACACCACCTAAACATGTCAGATTGTTGTGCTCTTCAAAAGCTTCCTGATAAATTTGGTAGCCTTCCTAAACTCTCCTTCTTAAACTTGTCAAGTTGTTCAAAGCTCACCAAACTACCTGACAATATAAGCCTTCCGTGTTTAGAGCATCTGAACCTATTGAGTTGCCATGAGCTAGAAAACCTGCCAATTGATTTTGGCCACCTTCAGAAACTTGAGTTCTTGAACCTCTCTGGTTGCTACAAGGTTTCAATGCTGCCAGGGTCATTTTGCCAACTTAATCATTTGAAGTACCTTGATCTTTCAGATTGTTATAACCTTGAAAAACTCCCTGACTTTTTTGGTGACCTCGTCGAGCTTCAGTATTTGAACCTAACAAGTTGTCCTAAACTCCGACGATTGCCTGAGTCAGTATGCAAGTTGTTTAAGCTAAGGTGTCTCTATTTGTCATACTGTCTGAGGCTTAGTGAGCTCCCCTCCTCATTTGGTGACCTTAAGCTTCAAATACTGCACATGAATGGCCTTCTGTATATGTATGACTGCCCTGATAGCATTGGTGACATGACCAGTCTCACCCAGTTTGTGATTGATACTGCAACTTCTAAGCTGCTTGAGAAGATTCCAGCCATTCAAAAGCGTCTAAATCTTGTGGGCACAGTAAGGCATGACATACATGAGATAGAGAGCAGAGGATGCAGCAGTATAGTGGACCTTGTGGGATTGACTTGTTCAGAGCTGATACTTGCAGAGCTTCAAAATGTCAGGCATCCAGAAGATGCAGACAGAGTCAGACTGCGTGATAAATCAGATATTCGGTTGCTTAAACTTCTCTGGGAAAACCAAGGAGGTAAATCAGTGCTGGACAGGCTCGTACCTCCTCGGACTCTTGAACATTTTCAGCTACTTGGGTATAGCAGCAAGGATTTCCCTAACTGGATGTTTCACATCTCGTCCTATCTCCCCTTTCTCAGCGAACTGACTCTTAATGGTTTGGAAGCATGTGATTGTCTTCCTGCATTCGGGGCACTGCCAAATTTAAGAATGTTGTGTCTGAAAAACATTCCCAATATTAGGAAAATCGGTAAGGAATTCTATGGCGAGGGCAGACCTTGTATGAAACTAAGAGTACTGACACTGAAGTTGATGAAGAATTTGGTGGAATGGTGGACAACAGAGACAGGTGAAGAAAACAAAGAGTTCTTAATCCCCAATTTGCATTTTTTGTTTGTAGTGGACTGCCCAAAGTTGAAGTTCCTACCATATCCCCCAAGAAGTATGAATTGGGGTTTGAGCAACAGCGACACAGTTTTGCCAGAACGAGGATTTGGAAACCTCTCCTCTTATATTCATCCTTCTGAGATCGTTCTGAAGAACTGTAGTTTCTCTCAAGACAGGTGGGATAGTTTTAGACACTTTACCACCCTGGAGAATTTTTATGTATACTCCATCAGTGGCTTGAGGACTTTGCCAGAGGTCATGCGATGCTTCACTTCTCTCACTGGACTATGGTTGGTGTCGTTGAATGACCTGGAGACACTCCCGGTATGGTTGGGTCAGCTCGGTTCTCTAGAACTCTTTCACATCCACAATTGCCCTAAGCTGACATCTCTGCCCGAAAGCATGAAGAATCTCACCGCTCTTAGAAAACTGAGGTTGCTTCAGTGCAAAGGCCGGGAGATATTACCGGAATGGTTGGGACAGTTGACTTCTCTAGAAGAACTTTTCATCAGAGATTGTCCCAGCCTGGCATGTTTGCCTGAAAGCATACAGAATCTCTCTGCTTTGAAGCTACTTAGAATTGTTCGATGTCCGAGTCTGATTGCGAGGTGCCAAGGGGAGGATGCCCACAAGATTTGTCACATCCCCAAAGTCGAATTCAACTGAGCTGTTTGTACAAAATTGTTGGTCTCTTAACCCTTGGCCAAGTGCAGGGGAGGAACAGGGATATTACAGCTGGGTAATTCCATCTCGACGCCAGACGCCCTCTGCCCTTTGGAGGTGGAGCTGGGCACCGGCGACCCCGGCTTCCTCAGCATCTTCTCTGAGGCCATTGTTGCCGCCCACCTCTCCGTTTTTGCTCCCGGTGTTCTATCCCTGCTGCAGAGAAGGTATGCAGCCTGGGGCCTTCTTTCTCAAGTGTTGCATTATAACTTTTGTTTCGGTCTGTACAGTTCAAGGGCAGAAGCATATATACTGCAGTTGTTATCTTATAAGATGCAGTATTAGTTGTAGCTAATCTTGTCAACTTTTAGAAATTGAACTTGCATCAAACAACTATGCGTCACTGGAATACAACTTCTTATTGTTTTCTTCTCTTTAGGTAGTCAATTTTCATTGTGCTATAACATCCAGCTGGCATCCACATGACTATTATTTGCCAATTATGCGTGCAGGCTTATATCGCTGTTCCGGGTTGCCCAACCTTGCAAAAATGAGGCAGAGCTCAAGGAAGCGGGCAATTCCAAGGAGCAGTTTCTTTGTGACCAAGTTCTCGCTGGGATTCTCAAGGAGCATATTTGATGACGGAGGAGCTCTCAAGTAGCTGACTGACTAATGTTGTACTACTTCTACTGTTACCGTTGTGAGTTAGAAAGGAATTGAACGTGACTCCGGCGCCTCGAGGAGAGGAACCCTGTAAGATTACTAATTTCAACAGAGCGATTTTTATTTTTTGTGGCAATGCTTCATTCATTCATGTATGCAATTTATCTATCATGTTACTACTTTTACTTTCTATACTTGCTAATGTGGTTACTCTCTCCAGATAGCATACATCTTGGGCCTGCCTGTGCAAAATACTAGGTACCGGGTGTGCCTGGTCAGTTGCTTGAGGACATGATCAATGTGCCCAGTGAATGGAAAGACAACACGTCTATTTTTGCCATGCTGGATTGTGAGCAGATGGCCATTTAATTATAAGGTTTTGTTTATAGTCGTTTATAAGGTTCTCGATGGCTCATTTAGAATCAATCCCAGTGCATGCGTGCTGATCATGCTGCTGCCATGCCATGGCATGTTTCTGTTGTTATCCATCCATTACTGGCTGCAACTTCCATATACAAATGAAGATGATGATTTAGATTCTATCTTCCGATTTTCTCGAGAGAGCCCTTCCATTGTTTCCTGGAGTATTTTCTTTTGATACTTGTAAATGGTGGCGGCAGTAATCCGTTCCTAGGTACTCCCTCCGTTCGGAATTACTCGTCGTAGAAATGGATGTATCTAGATGTATTTTAGTTCTGGATACATCCATTTCCGAGACAAGTAATTCCGAACGGAGGGAGTACAACCGTACAAGTCGTTGTTTTTGGTTAAATCTTCCATTATGGATTGATAATGGCACGTCATGCCTCCTTTTGTTTTTTATTTATTTATGTATTTGAGCCAACTAGGTTAGTTTACCTGCTTTTCTTCCTGTATTTGAGCCAACAAAACAATGGAATTATATTTCCCCAACATACGGTGCACTTCTGTTTTTACCATCTTGTATGCTTATTCTCTCAGATGGTAGTTTTTTTATGGAATAATATTGGAACTGCTTGAGCCTTATGTCATATTGCATTAGGTGTTAGTTTCTTTTTTGGTCCGAGATAAATCTCAGTGTGTTCTTGTATGATTACTTGTTTTTGACAACAAATATTGCAACCTGGTTGATACATTCCTTAGGTTACAGCTGGTTTCCTGCGATTTCTTCAGAATGATTGGTTTTCCACTGTATTATTTGGAACTTGGTTTTTGTCTGATTTTCATTTTTCTTTCTATTTTTAATCTTTATCTTTGTTTTTTGGTTTTCCAATGTATTATTTGGAACCTGGTTTTTGTATGATTTTCGTTTTATTTTTATCTTTATCTTTATCTTTATCCTTGTTTCCTGTTTTTCTAGTTTTTTCTTGATTCTTTTTCCTTCTCTTGTTTATCTCTTTTTTCCCTATTATTATTTTCTTTTACTCCTGATGATTTCATTTATTTGTATCTTTTATTCTTTCCCTTTGGTTTATTTTTTCGTTTTACTTTGCATTTCTTTTTTTAAATGAAATGTAAAATAAATTTGAATGTATTGATTTTTCTTCATAAATATGTACTTTTCCCAAATAGAAATCAAACATTTTCCAAATACACGTTGAACATTTTACAAATAAATGTTCTTCATTTTTAGATACACCATGAACTTTTTCCAAATGATGTTGAAAAAAGTACATGATGACGTGGTGAACATTTCCTGGATGACTGGCCAATGCAAGGAGGATATAAGCGATCAGCTACCTGGATGACTGGCCATATAGAACGAGACAATTTACATTGGAAGAACAAATGTTTTATTGTCTCATCATGCGAGACACCTTAATACTTCCATGCCAATTCCTCTTAATAGGTATCTCTAGTAAGAATGATTCCGTGACGAACATAACATGCAAATATTTTATTCTTTAGAGGTATCTTCATCTTCTCGATCTCTTGTTATTATCAACTGGCACGTCAGACTGGATCAAAGCCGTATACATAGACTCCACTGAGAATTGTCCATTCTCATGTAGGTTCCAACGAAATACATCGGACCCATGTGACAACTATACCGTGGTTAACCGCTGGAGTAGTATGTTCCACGATTAGATCTAGGTCCAATTAAATCCCTTCTGAACGTTACATTTGGCGGAAATGATTCCAAAACCTTGGCGATAGTATTACCGTTGTGACCCACAATATTGTATAAAGCTGGATAATGTTCTAGGAGTGTAGCATTACCTAGACACTTATACTTCCAGAATCTAATTTTTGAGCTATCCTTAATCAAGAAGGAACTAGAGCGGAAGAAACCATTAGTCCCGCCCAAAAGTGAGAGTCCCTGGGCTTCCAGTATACTTTGGATACCGCCTTTGAACCCATATATTTTCTCCTTAGAAGGATTTTGCCATACACCATCTTCAATAACTTAAACAACCATTTACTGAGGAGGGCCCTATTCTTAACCTTAAGGTCATGAATGCCCAACCTGTCTTGGTCCTGGGGACGGCAGAACACACTCCATGTAGCCAACCGATATTTCTTTCTCTCGCTATCTCCTTGCCAAAAAAAAATCTTGATCGGAAGTAATCCTACTTCTAATCATGTTCTTTGACCCAGAGATAGCAGTTTAACTTTTTATCAGTATGTAATACTCTTCTCAGCAACTAGACGAAGGAAGAGATAGCAGTTTAACTTTCCAACTACTATGTCATTTTTGTATCACCACAATTATGTGATTGCATCACCACAATCATGTTAGGCCTGCAGAATGGTGGTATGATTCCTTTGCTTGGCCGTGGGCTGTACTTCCTTTTGTTGATCCCTGTGTTTAAGCCAATATAGCTGTCCACCATGTTGATTAGCTGCAGGCAGCATGATACGTTCTTCTTTGGTTTGAACGGGAAGCGCAACTCCAAGGACGGATCGAGCTCAATATCTCTGCACACCAGAAAAGCATGTGAACACTGTCAGTGCGGCAAGCTTTACTGTACTACAACATTGGTCAAAATATCGATTGGCCGAAGTGACCTATACATTTAGTCAAGTCTCTCCTTTTTATGCTGCATGCCTAAAGAACACTTGCGAATCCACGTGAATTGCACATGGATCGAACGCTTGGTCACGACACGAGCACAAGAGATAAGATGTAATAACTTGTAAATTAAGATTCCAAGAACCATATGGTTTTTTCTAGATTGGATCCAGACAACCTAGGGTTCAAAGGACATCATTATTGAACTTGGTTATCTGCGCTAAACATTCCAAGTGGCCAAGATGATACCTAGTTTACACAAAGACTAGCAGAGACAGAGCTCATGCTTTTCTACACAGAACCACCTAAAAAGCCAATGAGATAGGCCACTGCCATGCCTATGGGATTGACGGAAAGCTTTGGTGTCCTGCAAATGTTGTGTGGTATCGACAAGAAAATACAAGGACTCTGGAGCAACCATTGAGTTTAGTTTTCATTCATCTAAGTTAGCTTGCATAAACCAGAAAAGCATGTGAAGCTTCAAGGACCCTTTTCTATTCAATAAGGTTGTGCACCATTGATCAAATTTTTTATTTGCTTTATTGACTGCAACGACATAAAATCAATGAGTCTCTACTTTTGATGACGCAGACCTAATGAACACTCCGCGGAGCACATGCATTAACGTTATACCTCACGAAGACAAGAGATGACATCGAAAAAGTTACAAATTAATATTCGTAGAATCATATATATTACTTTGGTTAGTCTGATTGAGGATTTGCTAGTGTTTGCAGGACAAAAAGATGGAGCATGGTTATGCCATCACGTCCAACTTGGTTAAAGTGATCGGTCTTACTCGTATATTTGTTAAGAAATTAATCGATTAGGTGAATGGGTTAAAGTGGCCATGCCTCAAGGTTTTAACTATGCCCTAATCGCGTTCATGCACGAACCACGAAAGCATGTGTAAGCTGTCAGTTCAACACGAAAATCAACAAGCTGTACTAAATGATATTGACCAGTACTATGTTGATTGGCTAGATTTACTTACATCAACCAGAAGAAATGAAATCTCTACTTTTTATGACGCGCGGCCAAAGCATACTCGAGGATTCACGTGGCAGCACATAGTCTCTAAATTTACTTTCGAAGGTCGTGTCGTGAATGATGAAGCACATAGTCTAGCCAAGTTTTCACTCTCTCTTGGTTAAGGGCGCCACGTCTGGTTTGACCAACCCGATGACCAGTACTGTACCCCATGCACCGGGGTTTTTGATGAACAAACCTGGCATTACCCCTCAAAAAAAGTTAGTTTGAATCATGATTTGCTAGTGTTTGCAACACGACAAGATGGAGCATGTAAAAGATTCCAAGTTATTTGTTATTTCCTGCAAAAGTTTCTGAGCTGCTGGATCGATCTCTTTACTCTCTAGATGCCATCATGCGCATCTTGATTAAAGTGGTCATTCGTACTCGTATAGTACTTGTTAAGAAATTCATCGATTTAGCTGAATGGATTTATATATCTGTACCAGTTGTCATGCTTCAAGGTCTGAACTAGGCCACATTCATGCACGAACCACGAACCAGGACAGCATGTGAAGGCTGTCAGTTCAACACGTACTGTATAATATTGGTCAATATGTTGATTGGTTAGATTTACTAGCTAGCACAACAACCAAAAATAATGAAGTCTCTACTTTTTATATGCCGGGCGGTATTACCCAAAGAATACTCGAGAGGATTATTCACGTGTGTGACAGCACAAGCATCGACGCTTTGACGTACGAGGACAAGAGATAAGATGGAAGAATATGTAGCAAGTTCAGATTTCAAGAGCCATATATGCTTCCTCTTTCTTTAATTTGGATCAGGATATATAAAGCTAGGGTTTTTGCCTCCCGCCGCCGCCGCCGCAGGTCCGTCTCCTCTCCGATGGCCTTAGGGCCATGGAGGCGCAGTGGATCTCGGCAACGGTCGGCGGGAGGGCTTCGTTTTTAATCGTTTCTTTCAGTTTTGCTAGGGTTTGTGTCCTGCCCAGGAAGACGAGACGGTGGCGGCTCCCTGAAGATGGAATAAAGGTCTCCCCGACTAGCCCCCGTTCCGGCGATGCGTCTAGTCGTCGGTGGGCGTGTGGAGGTGTGTCTTCGGCGGATCTATGTTTGGTGGATTTGCTCGGATCTCGTCGTTGTTCGTCTACATTCGTGTATCTTCGGATTGGATTTTTCTGATCTACGTTATTCTTCATCTGCGGCGGTTGCTGTTCTGGTGCACTGGTCCTACGGGGCCTTAGCACGAGGACTTCCCGACTGTCTACTACAACAAGTTGTGTCCGACTCCTGCGATGGAGGGGCGATGACGACGGCGCGCCTTGGGCTCGCTTCAGTGCTGGTAGTTGTCGCTAGGTGGTCTACGGATCTGGATGTAATTTTTATTATTTCTGGTATTCGTTGTACTGCCATGATTGAAGATGAATAGATCGGAAATTTTCTCGCAAAAAAAAAAGGATCAGGATAACCTAATATCTAACGGACATCAGAATCGAGCACACATATGTCTACGAGGGATTTTTTTGAAACTATGATGATTTTTATAGCAAATTCGGAAACTATACACCCTAATGGAGAAAAATCAAAAATATCACCCCGTCGGCCTCCTGTTGGTCGAAGAGGGACTTTTCGGCCAACCGTTGGCCAAAAAGGACTTTTCGGTCAACAATTGGCCAAAGAGTCCCTCTTCGGCCAACACCTGCTCTACTTTTTAGAAAATTCATATCAAATAGTATTTTTAGTATTTTAATTTGATTCTTTTTGCATTAGATTAGAAATTTTATGAAGTTTCTGTAGATATCAAGTTTGACTAGATTTGAAAGTTTGAATTTGAATTTTCATGAATGTTCTCAAATCACTAGATTGCCTATAATTTGAGCTAGGAGTATTCTTTTTAGATGATTCTTTTTGCTACTAGTTCTTTGTGACTTTGTTTATCAGTAGTAATTAATTGGTGAATTTTAGGATTATTTAAAATTAGGTTTTTACGCCATTCTCTCCCTCCATTTTCTCCCGCCATTTTATTTCCCACCATTCTCTCCCTCCATTTTCTTTCCCGCCATTCTCTCCCGCCATCTTCTTTCCCGCCATCTTCTTTCTCGCCATCTTCAATTCTCAACTTATAAAACGAGCCTCATGGTGTCCACGATCGTAGATAACATCATCTGACACGGTCTGTGTCTCCTGCGTCGGTGCTGCTGGTGGAGTGTGAAACACTGTCTGAGAGAAGTCATAAGTGTTTGCAGCTTCGTCATCATCATCGGAGAGTGTTTCACACTTATGACTTCTCTCACACAGTGTTTCACACTCCATATGAAGGCATCATCGTCATCCTCCGTCGATGCAGCACTCCTTAGTGTGGCGGGAGAGAATGGCGGCAAAGAAAATGGAGGGAAAAAGATTGCGGGAAAGTATTTTTTTTCATGTATAAAACGGCAATGGTTGTACAGGATTTACAAGGCACTTTTAAATATAAACTCCTATGAAGCTCAAAACAAGTTTTCTAGTAGGATAAAAGAAATAAAATACAAAAAGATACTACAAATAAAATAGCTACTGATAACTAAACAAAAACAAAAAGAATATGTCAAAAAAACTAAAGAAAAAATTTTAAGCAATTAAAATTAAAAGAAATAGCATAAAACCTATAAAACACTAAAACAGAACTATTTTCATAAAAATCTAATTTTAAATAATTATAAAATTAGCCAATTAATTACTACTGATAACCAAATTCACAAAGAACCAGTAGGAGAAAGAATCATCTGAAAAAATACTCCTAGCTCAAATTATAGGCAATCTAGTGATTTGAGAAAATTCATGAAAATTCAAATTCAAACTTTCAAATCTAGTCAAACTTGATATCTACAGAAACTTCATAAAATTTCTAATCTAATGCAAAAAGAATCAAATTAAAATACTAAAAATCATAATTGATATGAATTTTTTTAAAACAGTAGAGCAGGTGTTGGCCGAAGAGGTACTCTTTGGCCAACTGTTGGCCAAAAAGTACTTTTTAGCCAATGGTTGGCCGAAAAGTCCTTTTTGGCCAACGGTTGGCCGAAAAGTCCCTCTTCGGCCAACGGTTGGCCGAGAAGTCCCTCTTCGGCCAACGGTAGGCTGAAAAGTCCCTCTTCGGCCAACAGGAGGCCAACGGGGTGATACTTTTGATTTTTATGCATTAAGGGGTATAGTTTTCGAATTTGCTATAAAAATCATCATAGTTTCAAAAAACAAATCTCTACGAGGACATGTCATTTCCCGCAATGCCATGCACTCCCTCCATTCCAAAATAGATGACCCAACTTTGTACTGACACCACATCTTGCACATCGTCCACATGCCTTCATCACCACTCATTTGTCACGTATGAACAGATGACATCAGTAGGAATCTTTTTGGTTTTCGGCTTCAAAATATTTTATCTCCAAATTAAAAAATTGAATTAGAAATCCGTTTTCACCATTAAATCCGTCTCGACGAAATCTTCAAAACTAGACCCCATGTTGATATGTTTCGACAAAAAAAAACTTGGCCAAAAGTTGCCATGATGTTTACACTGTAGTTGTCAGTGTGCTTAAACTAAAGTTGCCATATGACAATTTTAGTTTGTAGAGCATGGAAATTTTAGTTTTTTTATGATGGCAATTCCAGTACTTTGATCATGAAAATTATTTTTTGTATGAACCATGACAATTTTAAGTGCATGTATCATGGCAATTTTAATTTATGGTTCATGGCAAGTCTAGTTTCTTAATTTCCTGTTTTATAATATGTCAAAATTTACTTTTAAATGTAGAAGAAAATAGCTGAAACATATCATGGCAATTTCAATGTAAATATCATGGCAATTCATGTGTAATAGACATGCCAACTTTTAACCTAAAAAAATTTCGTCGAAATATATTGATATGAGATCTAGTTTCGAAGATCTTGTCGCGAGGGATTTAATGGTGAAAAATGATTTTCGATCAGATTTTTCATTTAAGAGATAAAACATTTTAAACACTGGAAATCTAAAAAGATTCCCACATACATGCATGCGGTGATGTGGCGCAGTCTGTATGTTATAGGGCGTGTGTGCGGGTTTGGCTTCTGCCACACGTGTGGGCGTTAGCATTGTCCTATTTTATTGGAATTGATGACATGATGATCAAAGAACATTTCCATGGCTTGAGGAACCATAGAGTCCATCTACCAAAAACTCGTGTTATTACAACATAGGGTAAATATTTTATTTTATATTATTTCAAACTCTTAGCAAACTTGTGCAAAGATAGATATATTGCTATGACTTACTGTAGGTACAACAATAATGTCATGTCGTTCCCTCTTCCTCCTCTGCTCATTGTAGAAAAAACTATTGTAAGAGCATCTACAGCCACGGGTGTCGGTGTCAAAACTGGCAGATCTCGGGTAGGGCGTTCCGGACTATGCGTCTAAGGATCGAAGGTAACAGGAGGCAAGGACACGATGTTTACCCAGGTTCGGGCCCTCTTGATGGAGGTAATACCCTACTTCCTGCTTGATTGACTTTGATGAGTATAGGGGTTACAAGAATTGATCTACCGTGAGATCGCGGCTAAACCTTAGAAGTCTAGCCTGTATGATTATGAATCTCCCTCTATGAACTAAACCCCCCAGTTTATATGCATATAATGGTGAAGACAAAACATATATGAGTAGACAACACATATATACGGCACTACTAGGAAAAGGGCTATTAGATAATATGGACATTAATGGCGCACCACACATGTGGTGCGCCACTGCTATATAGCAGTGGCGCCAGTGGCGCACCATGTGTTGGTACGCCATTAGTGTCCACCACACTAATGGCGCACCACACCCACGGTGCGTCACTACTAACAAATTCTTTTTTTTTTCAAAACTAGTAATGGCGCACCTGGGCATAGTGCGCCATTACTAGTTTTAACTAGTAATGGCGCACCATACACCCCGTGCGCCACTACTGACAAATATTTTTTACTTTTTTTTCAAAACTAGTAATGACGCACCAGAGTATAGTGCGCCATTACTAGTTCAAACTAGTAATGGTGTACCACATCCACGGTGCACCACTACTGACATTTTTTTTTGCAAAACTAGTAATGGCGCACCACCTAACAGGTGCGCCATTAGTAACCAGGGTTACTAATGGCGCACTTATGGGTGGTGCGCCATTAGTAACCTCAGACCAGCTAGATATTTTGGACACCCACCTATCACAGTCACTTTCCCCACTTCATTCTCTCCACCTCCTCCTCCAAGTTTGTCTTGGCTGCCTCCTCCTCCTCATCTCATTTGCACCATAGATTCACCCAAATTAAGTGGTTGAATTACCTTTTTTGATAGGTAAGTAAAGGGACACTACTAGGGAAAATCCTAGCAGCAGCGCGGGTTTTGAGTGTAGCAGCAGCGCGGGTGGCCGCGCTACTAATAAGGCGCTACAGCTAACTTGTAGTAGTAGCGCGGTCCGTACCCGCGCTACTACTGATGACGATATCAACAGCGCTTTTTTCCGAATGCGCTGCTATTAGTTAGCTGTAGCAATTTCGCTGTCCCTCGCTACTGCTATATCTTTCATCATTTTCCCTTTCAGTTTCCCTTTCAGACACTAGATACTAGGTACTGCTACTAGATATCAAATTCATAAACCATTACTGGGTAGTACTTCCTTCGTTCCAAATTACTCGTCGTGGTTTTAGTTCAAACCACGACGAGTAATTTGGAACGAAGGGAGTACTAGATAACAATTTCATGCATAGTCAATATGCATCCTCAAGCAGTACAAGGTCATATCAACGACGATATCATATGTAGTTCTAGATGATATCAACGACAATCATCATATGTAGTTCTAGATGATATAGCCACACACACATATGTAGTTCTAGATGATATATCCACACACACATATGTAGTTCTAGATGATATATCCACACACACATATGTAGTTCTAGATGATATAGCCACACACAGATATGTAGTTCTAGATGATATCGAAGACAATCATCATCCTCAAGCCTGGGCGGTTGGTGTTCCTGATAGTAATTAGGATGGCCTATCCAACACGAAGATTCTTGCCATCGAGGAATTTCTTCCACCCAACCGAGTTTAAGTGTGTGCGACTGTCCGTGTCCACGCGGTAAGTACAGGTTGTGACGGAGCCCCTTGCAGTAAGGCGTAGTCCAGCTGAGCCTTCTTCATCAGGCTCGATACCATAACTCACAGATATGCTCTTTGCCAATTTCTGATATCTTGACTAATATCTTGAAAATGCCTCCTTATGCAAAGTATATGACAGACGTCATCACTAATAAGAAAAAAAATACCGGAAGCTGAAATCTCTACTATGCTTGCTAATTACACTTTCAAAGCTGGAGTCTAAAAAACTTGGAGATCCGGGAATACCAACTATACCTTGCTCCATTAAAAGAAACTATGTGAAAACTGCTTTATGTGATTTGGGGGCTGGTATCAGTGTTATGCCTTTCTCTTTATATAAAAGTCTTGATTTGAATAAACAAACGGCTACTAAAATATCCTTGCAAATGGCTGATAAATCAACTTCCATACCTATCGGTATTTGTAAGGATGTGCCCATTGTTGTTGCTAATGTTACTATTTTGACTGACTTTGTTATACTTGAGATGCCTGAGGATGAAAACATATCGATTATCCTTGGTAGACCCTTCTTGAATACGGTAGGGGCTGTTATTGATTGCAATAAAAGCAAGGTCACTTTTCGTATCAATGGTAATGAGCATATGGTGCACTTTTCGAAGAAACAATTCCATGTGAATGGTATTAATGTTATTGGAAAATCTCCGACAATCACTATTGGAAGTTTTCAACTACCTCTACCTACTGTCAAAAAGAAATATGAAATGCTTATTGTTGGGGACATTCATATCCCCATTGAGGTAACTTAGTGATTTACGAAAGTTCTTCGGTTTCATGCTAATCAAAAGTGGTTTTTAATAAGACTTGATCAACCTTATTAATGGATCATTTTTGAGAGCTATGAAGTTGATG
Source organism: Triticum dicoccoides (assembly GCF_002162155.2). Lineage (NCBI taxonomy): Eukaryota > Viridiplantae > Streptophyta > Magnoliopsida > Poales > Poaceae > Triticum > Triticum dicoccoides. The sequence goes on along the minus strand of NC_041389.1, from coordinate 724,172,255 downwards.
AATTTAGTAAGCACTACCTTCTGTTCCTACCTTTTGTTTTCTGTTTCTATTAGTTAAATAAAATAAAATGCCATGATTTGTCTGTTTTCTGCTTTTTCCATGCAATAAAAGATGACCCAAAAATAAAAGTTCTCAGAATGCCCTGAAAATTTTACACGATTTTTTTCTGAATATTTCTGAATTTTTGGTGCAAATAATATCAGAGGGAGGTGCACCTGGTGGGAATAACCCACCTGGGCGCGCCAGCACCCCCAGGTGCGCCCTGGTGGGTGCTGCCCACCAGGTGGGACCCTCACTTACTTCTTCCTCCCACACCACTCCATTCACATAGAAAAAACACTACCACTCTCTCTCTCTCTCTCTCTCTCTCTCGTGTTCTTGCTTCCGAAACCGCGGATTTCGATCTCTTTGCTCGAAGCCCCGTTTCCGAAACTGTTTCGGGGATTTGTTGCTTGGTATGTGACTCCTCCATGTGTCCAATTAGTTTTTGTTTTAGTGGTTTATATTTAGAATAATTAGCTACTCTTGGTGCTGCTGTAGATGAGCTTGCATGTTGAATTCTTAGAGTTCTAAGTATTTCGAATGCTTGCTATGGCCACTATACATCCCTATGAGTAGTTGCTATCAATTTTGTGAAGTTTTGTTAATAAATTTTTCATGACCAAAAAATTTCAGAAAATTGTATGATAACATTATAAGCTTCTTTGGAAGGAGTTCTTCGAGGAGGAGATCCTTGGAGGAATCCTCTAGCAGCAGCTCCATTCACCGGTCCTATGCTGAACCAAGCGAAAATTCCATTTGAAGTGCCACCACCAAAACATGCTTATGGCCATGCAATGATTACATGGTGAGAGTTGGTATTAAGGAGGAATTCGAGCAATTAGTTCACAATGCCGAACTCGGTCCCTACATTTCAGATAAGTGCGACCAACGCCTCATCCTCACCGGATCATTTGTCGAAGAATTTAAATTCTTTCCCCGTGAGTCTAGGGTGTCTTTTAAACTTTATGATAATCCATTTACCATTTCTCTAGAAAGGTTTGCTCACCTCTGCAAAATCCCATTCTGGGGTTCACTCGATGAGCCACCTAGGTCTGAGTTTGAGTCATTCTTAACTAGTCTTTGCTTTGGTAAAACTAGGGGAGTGGCACAAGGTAGAATAAAGATCATACATTTTCCTGCAATTCAGTACTTCACATTATTTAATGGAAAATGCATAGTAGGCAATCAAGACTGTAGTACGCATTGTGCTCCAGACATGAGCCTCATACGCGCCGCTCTCATTGATGAAAGGAGTTATTACCTTGCAGCATTGTTGTGCGCAGACTGTAGCATAACGCTAATAGTGGCTATTTCTATGGCGGAATTTATGCCACGCATTTAGCACGAGAGCTGGGTGTTTCACCTTTGCCCTTTGATCCTATCCTGCCCACGCAGTATTTAGACTTTGATGCTTTAAAAAGCCATAAGATCCTCAAGGGAAAAATTCATGACTTCACTTATAATATGTTTTTAACCAAATCTGTTGTGCACACATATTTGCCTGCGCCTGCTTTTTTTGACTATCACAGCAGAGGAAGATATTTTGTTCTTGAGAGCGAGGCTTGAGCTCACAATGCAGCAGCGGAGGCAGCACGGCCGGCTGAGGCATCTGCACTGAGGGCCTCCGTGAGCTACCACGTTGACTACCATCCAGGCTACTGATTGATTACCAAGTTAGGCCAAAAGCCTAAGCTTGGGGGAGTAGGTATTCCCACCGACATTACATTCATGGTCACACATTTCATTCAAGTTGTCGGTGTCCATACTTTTTCATTGTATCATCCATGTTTAAATTATTTTCTTGCTTTCTTCTTGTGTGTTTGAATTTTTTTGAGAAAATCCCAAAAATATGTTTCGTGCTTCTTTTTGATTTTTTTCCTAGTTTAAATTGTTGTAGTACTAAAAACAAAACCCAAAAAGATTTCCATGTTCTTCTTTTACTTGTTGGGAGCTTTCCCGTGTAAATAGTTTTTCTCGTTTTTGCTTTTCCCTTTTTTCGCAAGATTGCTTTCGAAAAACCAAAAACTCCAAAAATATTTTAGTGTGTTTCTCTGAATTTCTTTTCTTTTATCGAGACTTACCGAGGAGAATACCACGATGAAAATGTTGAGTGGCTCCCATTTGCGTTGTTGATCTAAAAAAGAGCCCATATTACATTGTCTTCTCCTCTTGCATAAAATGTTTGCAGATTCCAGCTTAGTCCATGGCACACTTGCACTATTATTATTTCAAATAATTCGGTCGTGCAAGTGAAAGGTAATAATGACGATATTAGATGAACTGGCCGTGGCAGAGAGAAACGGGTATGAACTCGACTTGTTTTGTTTTTGTAAATATGTTTAACATAGTATCCATGCTTCAGCCTATTATGATCAAACATGTTTGCAATGACAATTAGAGATTATATTTTCTCATGCCATGCATAAGTAGGTAGGGGTTAATAATTACTTATCTTGGATATCAACATTGCGTTAAAATGATTGTGATGTAGTATGATGGTATGGTATCCTCCTCTGAATGTTCAAGTGGCTTGACTTGGCGCATGTTCATACATGTAGTTGAATCAAAACCAACATAGCCTCTATGATATTTATGTTCATGGTGTTCATATCCTACTCATGCTAGTATGCAATGTTACTTACGCATAATGCATGTTCATGACCGTTGTTGCTCTCTAGCTGACCCCTTCTCAACCTATTGGCTAGCCTTCGCCTGTACTAAGTGGGAACTCTGCTTGTACATCCAAAAACCTAAAAATCAAGTTATTCCAGATGAGTCCACCATACCTACCTATATGTGGTATTACCCTGCCGTCCTAAGTAAATTTGCATGTGCCACTTCTAAAACCTTCAAATAAATATCCTTTTTGTGTGCCTGGATCGTTCATGGAACGACAGGAGGTAGTCGGTATCTTCCATGCTAAGCGGGTTATTCTCAGGTCGAGTGTTTATTCACTTGCCATCGCACGAGAAAAGGGCGTTAATAGGGATGCCCAGTCCCAAACTGCAAAAAGAAAAGAGCTTACAAATAATCAAACAAAAACTCCCAGTGGAGGAATAACCTTTACACTTCCGCTTGGGAACCGCCACTAGCATGTTTATCATGGAAGATATTGATAACTGATGGTCGTGAAGTAAATGAGAAGGGTGCATGTCTCAAAATATCATTTACCTCTGTTTTAAAATTTTGAGCTCTGGCCTCTCTGTAAATCACTGCTTCCCTCTGCGAAGAGACTATCTATTTACTTTTATGTTGTTTCATCACCTTCTCAAATAAGCGCCAGAACCTGAGAGCACTACTGTCATGCTGATGCATTGTGTATAACTAATGTTGGGTGCATCATGACTGGATCTTTTCTACCATGAATTACAATGTTTAGTCACTGCTTGAACTTTGGGGGTGCTCTGCATTTATGTTTTGCGGTCTCAGAAAGGGCTAGTGAGATACCACTATTGTCATATTATATCATGGTTGTTTTGACAACGTGTTGCTATTTGAGATATCTTATTATTGCTCTCCAGTTGATTATGTCATTGATATGAGTTAATATAATTTCTAAGAGTTATTGTCGACATGGTTAGTTATAATTGTTGCTGAAAACATAGGTGTTGTTTAAGCTTATTTATGAAACAAGAGAAAAAGGGTTCGTAAAGTTTTTCTTTTTCACTTTCAGTTTATCAACTGAATTGCTTGAGGACAAGCAAAGGTTTAAGTTAGGGGGAGTTGATACGTCTCCAATGTATCTACTTTTCCTAATGCTTTTCCTCTTGTTTTGGACTCTAATTTGCATGATTTTAACGAAACTAACCCCGGACTGACGTTGTTTTCAGCAGAACCACCATGGTGTTGTTTTTGTGCAGAAATAAAAGTTCTCGGAATGGAACGAAACTTTGCGAGGATTTTTTATACCAAATAAGAGAATTTCTGGAGCCAAGAAGGACCTGAGGGGGGCACCTGGGTGGGCACAACCCACCAGGGCACGCCAGCCCCACCAGGCGTGCCCAGGTGGGTGCTGCCCACCTGGTGGCCCCGCTGACCCTCAAACTGACGCTATAAATCCCATATTTCCAGAAAAAATTAGGGAGAAAGAATTATCGCGTTTCACGATACGGAGCCGCCGCCATCTCCTATTCTTCATCAGGAGGCCAGATCTGGAGTTCGTTATCTCCATCGCCAATTCCATGATGCTCCCCATCGGGAGTGAGTAATTCCTTCATAGGCTCGCTGTTCAGTGAGGATTTGGATGATATTCATCATGTAATCGAGTTAGTTTTGTTAGGGCTTGATCCCTAGTATCCACTATGTTCTGAGATTGATGTTGCTATCACTACAAAAAAAATACACTTCCGTGATGATACGTGTTTGTCACAGTAGGTCATGTTTTCTGTCAAGCATATACATCCATGACAATTCTATGACAGAATCGAGATAGTCATACCTGTGTTGTCGTAGAAGTGTTCCATGAAATTACCAAAATTATCATCATGGAAGTGTCCACTTCCATGACGATAAATCGTGTGTCATAGAAGTGATTTCATCAAGGGTGACCGACACGTGGCATCCACCATAACGGCTCTCCGTTAAGCTGTCGGGTCCGGTTTTGGATCCGATAACCCGTTAACAGCCCCGACCAATGGGGATTTTCCACGTGTAAAATCATCACTGGCTGGAGGAAACACGTCTCAGCTCACCGTTGGGACAGGATGTCATCCACTCATTGAACAGAAGGCGCATATGATACATCGACACGTGACACGACCCAACACAGGCCCATTCCTGTGAAAAGGCCGCCCGTTTGACTTGGTCCAAAGGTGGCGGGCCGGCCCACGGAAAGCCTGTTAATGTCTTGTTCGCATATAGCCCATTTACAGCCCGCTAACCCAGGGCCCGTTACGACCTATCGGAATTAGGCCCAGTAGCGTCATCTGGACCGCCCAATATGATTCCAGTCTGTTTTAACTTCCGGCCCATGTGTGGCCCATGAAGTCTTTTGGCCCATATGAGGCCCTTTGTAACTCTTGGCCCATTAACGGCCCATGGTGAAACTGGCCCATAATAAACACTGTATCACTTTATACCCATTAACGACCCGTGGTGAAACTGGCCCGTAATGAATAGTGTACCAGTTTATACCCATTAACGGCTCATTATTCCATTGGTCCGTTTCTAGCCCATGTTATCTTTCGACCTTCTCAGGGCCCATTTATTCTTGGGCTCATTTCCAGCATTCGTTTAATTACAGCCCGTTAATGTCATTTTCTACTTGTGGGCCAAATTCAACATGTGGTTACAGTCGCCCGTTTGTGGCCCGTTAATACGTTGGGCCGTTTTCATAGCGTCATCAAATAAGGCCGATTAACGACGGCCCGTTATGGTCGGCCCATGAACGGACGATTCCAACTCTAGCCCATTTACGACCATAATGTGGTCTGTTATTGGCCCATGTTTGGCCAATCGATCATACACCCCGTAGAAGGCCCATGGATGATACAGCCCGTAGAAGGCCCATTGTGTCTACGGCCCGTAGAAGGCCCATTTTTTGTACGGCCCTTAGAAGGCCCATTGTTTCTAGGGCCCGTAGGAGGCCCATGGTAACTACAGTAAATATGTAGCCCATGGTTATTGTGGCCTAGTTTTAAAAAATATGTTATTGCGGCCAGTAGCAAACCGCGGAAAAAGAACTGCACTGACTACAAGCAAACAAATAAACAAGACAATAAGGAAATAAATAAGCAAGCAACTTATGCTAGGCTATCACGGCTATTACACATATTACATCCACTGGGCATCAAAGTTCGCCACTAGTGCAAATATAGGGAACAAAGCAGCATATCATATACAGTGGTTGTCAAAGTTGGCGACCAGTGCAAATAAACGCCGCAGCAAAACAAGTCCAGAACTGAAACTGTTGGAAATATGCCCTAGAGGCAATAGTAAATAGTTATTATTATATTTCCTTGTTCATGATAATCGTTTATTATCCATGCTATAATTGTATTAAAAGGAAACTTAGATACATGTGTGGGTACATAGACAACACCATGTCCCCAGTAAGCCTCTAGTTGACTAGCTCGTTGATCAATAGATGGTTACGGTTTCCTGACCATGGACATTGGATGTCGTTGATAACGGGATCACATCATTAGGAGAATGATGTGATGGACAAGACCCAATCCTAAGCCTAGAACAAAGATCGTGTAGTTCGTATGCTAAAGCTTTTCTAATGTCAAGTATCTTTTCCTTAGACCATGAGATTGTGCAACTCCCGGATACCGTAGGAATGCTTTGGGTGTACCAAACGTCACAACGTAACTGGGTGGCTATAAAGGTGCGCTACAGGTATCTCCGAAAGTGTCTGTTGGGTTGGCACGAATCGAGACTGGGATTTGTCACTCCGTGTAAACGGAGAGGTATCTCTGGGCCCACTCGGTAGGACATCATCATCATGTGCACAATGTGACCAAGGGGTTGATCACGGGATTATGTGTTACGGAACGAGTAAAGAGACTTGCCGGTAACGAGATTGAACAAGGTATCGGCACACCGACGATCGAATCTCGGGCAAGTACAATACCGCTAGACAAAGGGAATTGAATACGGGATTGATTGAATCCTCGACATCGTGGTTCATCCGATGAGATCATCGTGGAACATGTGGGAGCCAACATTGGTATCCAGATCCTGCTGTTGGTTATTGACCGGAGAACGTCTCGGTCATGTCTGCATGGTTCCCGAACCCGTAGGGTCTACACACTTAAGGGTCGGTGACGCTAGGGTTATAGGGAATAGATATACGTGGTTACCGAATGTTGTTCGGAGTCCCGGATGAGATCCCGGACGTCACGAGGAGTTCCGGAATGGTCCGAAGGTAAAGATTGATATATTGGACAAAGGGTTTTGGAGTCCGGAAGTGTTCGGGAGGTACCGGGTGATGACCAGCATGAGCGAAAGGTGTTTCGAGAGCCCCGGCAAGTGTTGGGGGGCTTCATGGGCCAAGGGAAGGGGGCAAACCAGTCCACTAAGGGGCTGTGCACCCCCTCACCTATTCCCACATGACCAGGGGGTTTGGGGTGCCCCATCTAGGGTTCCCACCTCCTGGCTTGGGGGCCAAGTCACCCAAAGGGGAGATCCCATCTGCCCTGGCCGCCGCCCTCCCTAGGGGAAGCCCTAGGGTGCCTCCCCTCCCCTTTGCCCCTATATATAGTGGAGGTTTTGGGGCTGCCTAACACACGAGAACATCTCCCTCTTGGCGTAGCCCTACCTCTCTCCCTCCTCGTCTCTCGTAGTGCTCGGCGAAGCCCTACTGGAGTACCGCGCTCCTCCACCACCACCACGCCGTTGTGCTGCTGCTGGATGGAGTCTTCCTCAACCTCTCCCTCTCTCCTTGCTGGATCAAGGCATGGGAGACGTCACCGGGCTGTACGTGTGTTGAACGCGGAGGTGCCGTCCGTTCGGCACTAGGATCTCCGGTGATTTGGATCACGACGAGTATGACTCCTTCAACCCCGTTCTCTTGAACGCTTCCGCTTAGCGATCTACAAGGGTATGTAGATGCACTCTCCTTCCCCTCGTTGCTGGTTTCTCCATAGATAGATCTTGGTGACATGTAGGAAAATTTTGAATTTCTGCTACGTTCCCCAACAGTGGCATCATGAGCTAGGTCTATTGCGTAGATTCTTTGCACGAGTAGAACACAAACTAGTTGTTGGCTTTGATTTTGTTCAATATGCTTACCGTTACTAGTCCAATCTTGTTTCGACGGTATTGCGGGATGAAGCGGCCCGGACCGACCTTACACGTACACTTACGTGAGACAGGTTCCACCGACTGACATGCACTTGGTTCATAAGGTGGCTAGCGGGTGCCAGTCTCTCCCACTTTAGTCGGAACGGATTCAATGAAAAGGGTCCTTATGAAGGGTAAATAGCAATTGGCATATCACGTTGTGGTTTTGCGTAGGTAAGAAACATTCTTGCTAGAAACCCATAGCAGCCACGTAAAACATGCAAACAACAATTAGAGGACGTCTAACTTGTTTTTGCAGGGTATGCTATGTGATGTGATATGGCCAAGAAGAATGTGATGAATGATATGTGATGTATGATATTGATCATGTTCTTGTAATAGGAATCACGACTTGCATGTCGATGAGTATGACAACCGGCAGGAGCCATGGGAGTTGTCTTTATTTATTGTATGACCTGCGTGTCATTAAACAACGCCATGTAATTACTTTACTTTATTGCTAACCGGTAGCCATAGTAGTAGAAGTAATAGTTGGCGAGACAACTTCATGGAGACACGATGATGGAGATCATGGTGTCATGCCGGTGACGATGATGATCATGGAGCCCCGAAGATGGAGATCAAAAGGAGCAAAATGATATTGGCCATATCATGTCACTATTTGATTGCATGTGATGTTTATCATGTTTATGCATCTTATTTGCTTAGAACGACGGTAGTAAATAAGATGATCCCTCATTAAAATTTCAAGAAAGTGTTCCCCCTAACTGTGCACCGTTGCGAAAGTTCGTCGTTTCGAAGCACCACGTGATGATCGGGTGTGATAGATTCTTACGTTCACATACAACGGGTGTAAGCCAGATTTACACACGCGAAACACTTAGGTTAACTTGACGAGCCTAGCATGTACAGACATGGCCTCAGAACACAAGAGACCGAAAGGTCGAGCATGAGTCGTATAGTAGATACGATCAACATGAAGATGTTCACCGATGATGACTAGTCCGTCTCACGTGATGATCGGACACGGCCTAGTTGACTCGAATCGTGTAATCACTTAGATGACTAGAGGGATGTCTATCTGAGTGGGAGTTCATAAGATGAACTTAATTATCCTGAACATAGTCAAAAACCCTTTGCAAATTATGTCATAGCTCGCGCTTTAGTTCTATTGTTTAGATATGTTCCTAGAGAAAATATAGTTGAAAGTTGACAGTAGCAATTATGCGGTCAGTAGAAAGCTTATGTCCTTAATGCACCGCTCGGTGTGCTGGACCTCGAACGTGGTCTGTGGATGTTGCGAACATCTGACACACGTTTTGATGACTACGTGATAGTTCGGTAATGTTAAACGGCTTAGAATTGAGGCACCAAAGACGTTTTTGAAACGTCGCGGAACATATGAGATGTTCTGAGAGCTGAAATTGGGATTTCAGGCTCGTGCCCACGTCAAGAGGTATGAGACCTCCGACAAGTTTTCTAGCCTACAAACTAAGGGAGAAGATCTCAATCGTTGCTTGTACTCAGATTGTCTGGGTACAACAATCACTTGAATCGAGTGGGAGCTAATCTTCCAGATGAGATAGTGATGTTTCTCCAAAGACATTGCCACCAAGCTACTAGAGCTTCGTGATGAACTATAACATATCAGGGATAGATATGATGATCCTTGAAGTGTTCGCGATGTTTGACAGCGCGAAAGTAGAAGTCAAGTAGGAGCATCAATTGTTGATGGTTGGTAAAACCACTAGTTTCAAGAAGGGCAAGGGCAACAAGGGATACTTCATGAAACGGCAAAACAGTTGCTGCTCTAGTGAAGAAACCCAAGGTTGAACCCAAACCCGAGACTAAGTGCTTCTGTAATGAGAGGAACGGACACTGAAGCGGAACCACCCTGGATACTTGGTAAATGAGAAGGCTGGCAAGGTCGATAGAAGTATATTGGATATACATTATGTTAATGTGTACTTTACTAGTACTCCTAGTAGCACCAGGGTATTAGATACCGGTTCGGTTGCTAAGTGTTAGTAACTCGAAATAAAAGCTACGGAATAAACGGAGACTAGCTAAAGTTGAGCCGACGATATGTGTTGGAAGTGTTTCCAAGGTTGATGTGATCAAGCATCGCACGCTCCCTCTACCATCGCGATTGGAGTTAAACCTAAAATTGTTATTTGGTGTTTGCGTTGAGCGTTGAGCATAGACGTGATTGGATTATGTCTATTGCAATACGGTTATTCATTTAAGGAGAATAATGGTTACTCTATTTATTTGAATAAATACCTTCAATGGTCTTGCACCTAAAAGAATGGTTTATTGAATCTCGATTGTAGTGATACACATTTTCATGCCAAAAGATATAAGATAGTAATGATAGTAGCACTTACTTGTGGCACTGCCATGTAAGTCATATTGGTGTAAAACGCATGAAGAAGCTCCATGTTGATGGATCTTTAGACTCACTCATTTTTGAAAAGTTTGAGACATGCGAACCACGTCTATTGGTGTATACGCATGAAGAAACTCCATGGGGATGGATCGTTTGGACTCACTTGATTTTGAATCACTTGAGATATGCAAATCATACCACATGGGCAAGATGACTGAAAAGCCTCGGTTTCAGTAAGATGGAACAAGATAGCAACTTGTTGGAAGTAACACATTTTGATGTGTGCAGTCCAATGAGTGTTGAGGCATGCAGTGAATATCGTTATGTTCTTACTTCACGGATGATTTAAGTAGATACTGAGTGTATTTACTTGATGAAACACAAGTCTGAATTATTGAATGGTTCAAGTAATTTCAGAGTGGAGTTAAAGATCATCGTGACAAGAGGATAAAATGTCTATGATATGATCATAGAGATGAGTATCTGAGTTACGAGCTTTGGCATGCAATTAAGACATTGTGGAAATTGTTTCACAATTAATACCGCCTGGAACACCATAGTGTGATGGTATGTCCGAACATCATAGTTGCACCCTATCAGATATGGTGCGTACCATGATGTCTCTTATCGAATTACCACTATCGTTCATGGGTTAGGCATTAGAGACAACCGCACTCACTTTAATAGGGCACCATGTAATTCCGTTGAGACGGCACTATTTGAACTATGGTTTGGAGAAACCTAAGTTGTCGTTTCTTAAAAGTTTGGGGCTGCGACGCTTATGTGAAAAATTTTCATCGTGATAAGCTCGAACCCAAAACGGATAAATACATCTTCATAGGACACCCAAAACAGTTGGGTATACCTCCTATCTCAAGATCCGGAAGCAAAAGTAATTGTTTCTAGAAACGGATCCTTTCTCGAGGAAAAGTTTCTCTCGAAAGAATTGAGTGGGAGGATGGTGGAGACTTGATGAGGTTATTGAACCATCACTTCAACTAGTGTGCAGCAGGGCACAGGAAGTTGTTCCTGTGGCGCCTACACCAATTGAAGTAGAAGCTTATGATAGTGATCATGAAGTTTCGGATCAAGTCACTACCGTACCTCGTAGGGTGACAAGGATGCGTACTACTTCAGAGTGGTACACTAATCATGTCTTGAAGGTCATGTTGCTAGACAACAATGAACCTACGAGCTATGGAGAAGCGATGGTGGGCCCGGGTTCCGACAAATGGTTAGAAGCCATGAAATCCGAGATAGGATCCATGTATCAGAACAAAGCATGGACTTTGGTGGACTTGCCCGATGATAGGCAAGCCATTGAGATAAATGGATCTTTAAGAAAAAGACGGACATGGACGGTAATGTTACCGTCTATGAAGCTCGACTTGTGACGAAGAGTTTTTCACAAGTTCAAGGAGTTGACTACGGTGAGATTTTCTCACCCGTAGCGATGCTTAAGTCCGTCGGAATCATGCTAGCATTGGCTGCATTTATGAAATCTTGCAGACAGGATGTCAAAACATTGTTTCCTCGACGATATCCTTGAGGAAAGGTTGTATGTGATACAACCAGAAGGTTTTTGACAATCCTGAAAGACGCTAACAATTATGAAAGCTCCAGCTATCCTTCTAAGGACTGGAGTAAGCATCTCGGAGTTGGAATGTACGCTTTGATGAGATGATCAAAGATTTTGGGTCTATACAAAGTTTATGAGAAACTTGTATTTCCAAAGAAGTGAGTGGGAGCACTATAGAATTTCTGATGAGTATATGTTGTTGACATATTGTTGATCAGAAATGATGTAGAATTTCTAGAAAGCATAAAGGGTTGTTTGAAAAGTGTTTTTCAATGGAAAACCTGGATTAGGCTACTTGAACAATAAGCATCAAGATCTATAAGATAGATCAAAATGCTTAATAATACTTTCAAATGAACACATACCTTGGCATGATCTTGAAGGTGTTCAAGATGGATCAGTCAAAGAAGGAGTTCTTGCCTGAGTTGTAAGGTATGAAGTTAAGAGTTAAAACTCGACCATGGCAGAAGAGAGACAAAGGACGAAGGCCGTCCCCTATGTTTCAGACGTAGGCTCTATAGTATGCTATGCTGTGTACCGCACCGGAAGTGTGCCTTGCCATGAGTCAGTCAAGGGGTACAAGAATGATCCAGGAATGGATCATTGGACAGCGGTCAAAGTCGTCCTTGGAGTAAATAAGGACATGTTTCTCGATTATGGAGGTGATAAAGATTTCGGCGTAAAGGGTTACGTCGATGCAAGCTTTAACACCTATCTGAATGACTCTGAGTAGCAAACCGGATATGTATAGTGGAGCAACCACTTGGAATAGCTCCAAGTGGAGCGTGGAAGCAGCATTTACAATATGACCTAGAGATTTGCGAAGTACATACGGATCTGAATGTTCCAGACCCATTGACTAAAACCTCTCTCACAAGAAAAACATGATCAAACCCCAGAACTCATTGAGTCTTAATCACATGATGATGTGAACTAGTTTAGTGACACTAGTAAACTCTTTGGATGTTAGTCACATGGCGATGTGACCTGTGAGTGTTAATCACATGGCGATGTGAACTAGATTATTGACTCTAGTGCAAGTGGGAGACTGTTGGAAATATTCCCTAGAGGCAATAATAAATAGTTATTATTATATTTCCTTGTTCATGATAATCGTTTATTATCCATGCTATAATTGTATTGAAAGGAAACTTAGATACATGTGTGGGTACATAGACAACACCATGTCCCTAGTAAGCCTCTAGTTGACTAGCTCGTTGATCAATAGATGGTTACGGTTTCCTGACCATGGACATCGGATGCCGTTGATAACGGGATCACATCATTAGGAGAATGATGTGATGGACAAGACCCAATCCTAAGCCTAGCACAAAGATCGTGTAGTTCGTATGCTAAAGCTTTTCTAATGTCAAGTATCTTTTCCTTAGACCATGAGATTGTGCAACTCCCGGATACCGTAGGAATGCTTTGGGTGTACCAAACGTCACAACGTAACTGGGTGGCTATAAAGGTGCGCTACAGGTATCTCCAAAAGTGTCTGTTGGGTTGGCACGAATCGAGACTGGGATTTGTCACTCCGTGTAAACGGAGAGGTATCTCTGGGCCCACTCGGCAGGACATCATCATAATGTGCACAATGTGACCAAGGGGTTGATCACGGGATGATGTGTTATGGAACGAGTAAAGAGACTTGCCGGTAACGAGATTGAACAAGGTATCGGCATACCGACGATCGAATCTCGGGCAAGTACAATACCACTAGACAAAGGGAATTGAATACGGGATTGATTGAATCCTCGACATCGTGGTTCATCCGATGAGATCATCGTGGAACATGTGGGAGCCAACATGGGTATCCAGATCCCGCTGTTGGTTATTGACCGGAGAACGTCTCGGTCATGTCTGCATGGTTCCCGAACCCGTAGGGTCTACACACTTAAGGGTCGGTGACGCTAGGGTTATAGGGAATAGATATACGTGGTTACCGAATGTTGTTCGGAGTCCCGGATGAGATCCCGGACGTCACGAGGAGTTCCGGAATGGTCCGGAGGTAAAGATTGATATATTGGACGAAGGGTTTTGGAGTCCGGAAGTGTTCCGGAGGTACTGGGTGATGACCAGCATGAGCGAAAGGTGTTTCGAGAGCCCCGGCAAGTGTTGGGGGGCTTCATGGGCCAAGGGAAGGGGGCAAACCAGCCCACTAAGGGGTTGTGCGCCCCCCTCACCTATTCCCACGTGACCAGGGGGTTTGGGGCGCCCCATCTAGGGTTCCCACCTCCTGGCTTGGGGGCCAAGTCACCCAAAGGGGAGATCCTATCTGCCCTGGCCGCCGCCCCCCCTAGGGGAAACCTAGGGCGCCTCTCCTCCCCTTTGCACCTATATATAGTGGAGGTTTTGTGGCTGCCTAACACACGAGAACATCTCCCTCTTGGCGTAGCCCTACCTCTCTCCCTCCTCGTCTGTCGTAGTGCTTGGCGAAGCCCAGCTGGAGTACCGCGCTCCTCCACCACCACCACGCCGTTGTGCTGCTGCTGGATGGAGTCTTCCTCAACCTCTCCCTCTCTCCTTGCTGGATCAAGGCATGGGAGACGTCACCGGGCTGTACGTTTGTTGAACGCGGAGGTGCCGTCCGTTCGGCACTAGGATCTCCGGTGATTTGGATCACGACGAGTACGAATCCTTCAACCCCGTTCTCTTGAACTCTTCCGCTTAGCGATCTACATGGGTATGTAGATGCACTCTCCTTCCCCTTGTTGCTGGTTTCTCCATAGATAGATCTTGGTGACACGTAGGAAAATTTTGAATTTCTGCTACGTTCCCCAACAGAAACCACTTCAAAAGAGCTCAAGCAACAATATCCTGGGTACCCATAATGCTGGCAAGATGCTTAGCAAGCTTATTAACTTTCTCTTGTTTGGCGCTTAAATCCTCCAGGACTTGTTGTTGCACTAGAAAGTATGCATCTGAATTCTGCAGGGACTTCCTCGGTCCTTCGTCTTCTTGTCGCATAACATCTGACCGATGTCTTTCAACTTGAAGTTGAGACTCAAGAAGCCGAACTGATTCTGGCAGCGAGTTCGAAGAACTGGTGCCAGCGGTAGTAGCTAGTAACTCGAACAATACATCAAGACAGGACTTTGGGGTTGTCTCAGTGTCTTCAATATAGTTTTTATCAGCTTTCTTGGAGACCAACAGGGATGTCTCACTATCTTGAACCTTATTTGCATTACTTTCTTTACCATTGCATAACGGGGTACTCTTCTCCAATATTTTATCCGCGTTCTAAAAGAGAAACAAACAAACACATCACAGGTTTACAATGTAGTATATGAAACTCATTTTGCTAAAACAGTTCAATAGTAAGGTGGACAGGATAACAGCATGAAACAAACATATATCTATGTAGTATGGTCACTGTATGGTCTATATCATTCTAGTTTATGTTGCCAAATCAAGATAGATACAGTTCGAATCATATCTATTTAAGACAAAGCAGCATAGACAGAATATAAGTGTGGGAAACTACACAGCAATAACAACAGTTGTAATGTGCATGGCATGAGAACATAACTGTTTATTCAATTGAAACTGAAATCAACATAGAGCAAGTTACAACAGCAAACACGTTAAAGAAACAGGTTTAGAACATACCTGTTACGCCATTGGAGTTTCAATTGCATCCTTCAAATTTGAAATTAGTTGGCATGAGTAAATACAGTGATGCAAGAGCAAAGTAGTATGAATCATAGCTACGGAACCTTACCTGAGAACAATTCTTCTTCTGCTTTATGCGTTGACTTGGGGTTCGGAGTGGTGGTCCTCATGCTTTGGACACTGCAGTTGCCTTACTAACTGCTCGTGCTTGGGTGCTCTGTGGTGGAGACGGTGTTGTGTCAACTGGAACTGGGTTACTATCTGCTGGGGTTGGGGTTAGAAGGGGTGTAGCTGGTTCTCTGTCCAACTGGGTAGGGGTACAATCTGCATGAGTCTGGGTTATGTGTGGTCGGGCTGGTTCTTGGGCAAGTACAACTGTGGTTCTATCTGCATTGACAGGTAGCACGATCTTTTCTGAAGACTGTGTTTTTTACTCCATCACCCCCTCCAATTGAAATGGCTGATAAACAAGAAAAGTAATTGAATGTATAGACATTGTAAGATAGACAGGTGCAATGGATAGTAGGGAAGAAAACAGGGCATGCAATAATTCACATTTATGTTGTCTAACCAAGCAGAATAGCAGGACATAATTTCACATATATGATGGCTAATTAAACAGGATAGCATGACACAATTTCACATGTATGATGGCTAACTAAACTGGATAGAATGACATACTTCAAAATATGATGACTATGTAAACATGATGACATGATATAACTATACGATGTGTCTGTTAAAGTGGTTGGCATGCCATAAATCACAAACATGTCGTCGACGGAAACATGATGGCATGATATAATTCACGGATAGAATGACATAATTCAAAATATGATGACTATGTAAACAGGATGAGATGATATAACTATATTATATCTTTAGAAAATGGGTTGGCATGCCATAATTCAGATACATGCTGTCTATGTATACATCATGGCATGATATAATTCAAATATATGATTTATATACTAAGCAAGTGAGCAGAGGGCAATCACATATATGATGTGTCAACTAATTAAGGAGATGACATTCAATATTGTGTATATGATGTAAAAACTAAGCATTGCAATACAACATATGCATGACATGAGTAATATAACCCTGCCAAGTTTGAGCATACACCTCAGGGGGATAATAGAACTGGTCATCTTCCTCTAAATCCTCCTATTAAGAGCTATCTGTAACCAGCAAGATATCTGCTTCAGCAGGTAGCATTGTCTGCTCTGAAGACCTTGTTTTCACTCCAGGTTTCTCTATCACCAATTCAAATGGCTGATGCATAGGAAAAGCAGTTGAATATACAAACATTGTCGACAAATGCAATGAGAAATACAAAAAAAAGGACGGCATGATATAATTCACATATATGGCGCTTGGCTAAACAGCATGGCATTGCATAATTCACATATATAATCCCTTGCAACAAGATAGCATTGCATAATTCCACATATATAATGTCTTGCAACTAGATGGCATTGCATAATTCACATATATGGTAATTAGACACTAAACAGGTGGCATTCACACAAAGCATGTCTAAACTAAGCAAATGACATAGCAATGCAAGATACCATACGCATGATATGAGCAACATAACCCTGCCAAGTTAGAGCATGCACCTTGGGGGGGGGGAATAGGACTAGTCATCTGTCTCTGAATCCTCCTCTGAGGAGCTATCCGTAACCAGCAAGACACGCATTTCGTCAGATAGCATTGTCTGCTCTAAAGACCTTGTTTCCAATCCAGATTTTTCCATGACCGTGTCGAATGGCTGATGCACATGAAGAGTAATTGAATGTACTAAAATTGTTGACAAATTTAACACGTAATAAAAAAATGATGGCATGATATAATTCACATATAAGATGACTGGCTAACCAGGGTGGCATTGCAAAATTCATATATATGATGCCTGGCTAAACAAGATAGCATTTTATGATTCACATATACGATAAAGAAACTAAATAGATGGCATTGACACAAAGCATGTCTAAACTAAGCAGATGCCATCTTTGATGTATACAGTAAGCAATGCAAGGCACCATATGCATGATATTATCAACATCAACATGCCAAGTTATAGCGAAGACCTCAGGAGGTAAATAGGAGTGGTCTTCTCCTTCTGAATCCCCCTCAGAACAGTTATCTTCCTCTTGATTACGATCCGAAATGGGTGGAGGGGGGCTGCCTTTGCGCTCACCTTGGAGCGACGTCTACATGAAATTTTATTGCCACGCATGGCTCGTCTCTTTTGCTCTACATGTCCAGTTCCATTGTGTACAATAACTGATATGCATAGGAATAAAACATAGTGAGATTATGTAAGGAGTGCATGCACAAATCCAGAATGATGGTATCAAACTGTGGATAGACCCAAAACCAATGATAGCAGGCAGATAATAGCTTTAGTTAAAAAATACAGATAATGGCTCTTTTAATGTTTGTTTGCACCCAACATGAAACTCATAGTAGACACCCGAGATTAACCAGATAGTACTGATTGCTGCCCCAATATGTACCCCACAACCATTTAAAAACTCAAGTTTCAGCATTAGTTTGGACCTGACTCAGAGTCTAATAGGTGAACACGACGATAAAGTAGCATGTCATCATATTAAGTGATGCATAACGTAAGCAGACACGGAAGAGTGCGACCTCTCTTGCGGACCCATGTAGTCTTCAAGGTCATCTGCTCAGTTGATGATGGTAATGCAGTTGTCGTGGCTGCCGGCGGCGGGGAAGAAGATCTGAGGCGGCGAAAGACAGTCTAGAGAGCGGATCCCTGCTGTGGTGAACCCTTCCGTCGTTGGAGTAGCTGAGTTGGGGTGGAACACAGCGCCGCAGGAGCATGACAAACCACACAAGGTTTTCTTTGACACATATCTGTAACAGAAGTAATTGTGTAAGGGCTTGTTTGAATTTGAGGATTCTAACAATGCAGTGATAGGCAATAGACAGGAATAGGATAGGAATGCGCGTGCAAAACAGAGAATTTTAAACACAGGATTTCTGGCAATCTGGGTGTTTGATTCAGAAGAATTGGAAGATCACAGGATGCAAAGAAGCATGGTGAGATTAAGTCAAACCACAAGAAAATGTACGGTTATAATGCTATTATGCTACTATCTCTTAGTCTTGTGCTTCATGAATAGGAATTTGAAAAGGAGGACAAGTGGAAATTAAAATTCCTACGATTTTTCTTTCAAGGAGACACTAAAGGAACAAATCCTACAGTTTTTCTTTGGTCCATTCCTTTGAACCAAATTCATGAATAGTAATATCATAGGAAACTTTCCAATTGATATGTTTTCCCTTCACTTTTCCTTTCAAGCACTGGCGATTCTAGTAGCCAGGCTTGAGCAAGGAAAAGACTACACTAAAAAATGTTTTTGTGCTACTTCTGTTACTTGCTACCTTTATGCAATACCGTTTTCAAGCATTGCAATACCGTTTATGCTCACTTTTGTTACTTGCTACCTTGCTGCTTTTTATATTTTTAGATTACAAAAATCTATATCTACTATCCATACTACACTTGTATCACCATCTCTTCGTTGAACTAGTGCACCTATACAATTTTCCATTGTATTAGGTGTGTTGGGGACACAAGAGATTCTTTGTTATTTGGTTGCAGGGGTGTTTGAGAGAGACCATCTTCATCCTACACCTCCGACGGATTGATAAACCTTAGGTCATTCACTTGAGAGAAAATTGCTACTGTCCTACAAAACTATACGCTTGGAGGCCCAACATGAGTCTACAAGAAGAAGGTTGCGTAGTAGACATCAGTGCACACTCTCATCGGCGTACTAGCTCAAGCACGACTTCAGAAAATTTATATCCATTGTGATTTTATTACTCTCTTAAAACCCGAATCCCTAGTTCATAGTGGCGAGCTCGCATTTTGGCCCATAGTGGCCAGTATCCGGTAGGCGACAGTGACCTGGACGCAGAATAGAGCGCAATCCACACGTGGAACCCAACATCTCTATGTCCTCTCCATCTATCTGGCCATGCACACGGGGCCTATTGGGTGGAAGATAAGAATGAGCGTCCTTGTCGACGACAAGTGGAAGGGGACGTCAGTTGTTTACTATGCCCACAATCTGCAGGTGAAGGCTCAACATTTCATCACCCATTTTTCTCCGTTGGTTCGATTTGGGGGGCTAAATTTTGCGTTCTTGATCATTAGGAGGGTAGCGAAGATCCGTTGGCAGATTTTGACTATGGCTTTCCCCAATACGAGTTCGACTAGGACTACGACGACACTGAGAGAACAGAGCCGAGAGGTGTGGGCATATCATGAAACCCACGCAGTGTGTGTGCAATGAAGGAAGCAACATGGGAGGAGATTTCTAGGTTGCCAACTTGTGGTATTGCAAAGATCGGTGTTTTGATCTGCATTATGTGATCTTTAGGGGTACAAGTTCTTATATGTGGTGGGTGGACAAGGAATGGGAGGGCACTTGTTTTTTTAACCCCCCCCCCCTCAAGGATCCCTGGATTGCCTTACATACTTGCTCGAGGTAGAGTTACATAGCTCGGGGGGTACCGACTAAATCGAAGAGGGGATCCCATCCCTCGGTGCCCTGGTCTACAACTTGGTCGCCTGCTCTTCGGGGAGTGGGCCCAGGTGTGGAAAGGTGTCTCCTACCCTATCACAAGCTTCCTGGAAGTGGGCCAGACAATGTTCCACCGGAGCACGTGGCTTCTTTGCTCCTCATAGTCGGGGCGTTGCGTTGTTCCTTCGTCGACCAGTGCCCTTATAAAAAGTACCCTTTTTGTGTTGTTTTTGTATGGATATACTTGTTTGACTGTTACTGCATCATATCGTAGATCATTCTTCCGTTGCAACTCATGTCACTTCCAGGTGGGACCAACCTAGGTGAGAAAAAGGGAGAAATTCAAAATTGAGTGTAAGGTGAAGCTAAAATCTCAAAAGATGCAGTCGATTATGCTTCCTTATAAGTGAGTGAGTGGGTTTCAAACATGATCCTGAGCTCACCCACACATATGTCTTGGTCTTTTGCCTCCTTCTCTGATGGGCGAATAGGCCCATCAAATTTCGTTTCTTTGGTCTAGAGTCGGCAGTGAGCTTTGCTTACGATGAGCCATCGACTAGTGCAAGAGAGATGGCAGCGATTTTTCCACCGACAGAGTGAGCTCATATGGGTTGGTTGACTTTACTACTACTCCATCTGTTTCTAAATATTTGTTTTTTTAGAGATTTCAAATGGACTATCACGTAATGATGTATATAAACATATTTTTAGAGTGTAGATTCGCTCATTTTGCTCTGTATGTAGTCACTTATTGAAATCTCTAAAAAAACAAATATTTAGAAACAGAGGGAGTAGTATATATATGACCTTTGGTCTTTTTTGAAAGAAGAATTGAATTTTTGGGTGAACAAAGTTGTGAATAAAATATTCCTACAGATGAGACGAGTCGCTTTTTTTATTTCCTGCAAAAAGAAAAAAAGAATGACTGGACACGGCGGGGCAAAGGCCTCGGATCTGGTCGATGCCGCGGCGGATCTGGGCGACAGCGGAGGGGAGGAGGCCTTGCAATCATCAATTCAGAGAGCACTAGGCCATTCAGAGAGCGGAGGGGAGGAGGCCTGGCAGTGGCAGGTGGTGGATCTGAGGTCCTCGACTCGGTGGTCGACCTCATCTTCATTCTCTGCCACCAATCATCAATTCGTCAGTGGTACTGCTTGTTCTGCTGTAGCTTCTAGTATGTGTTTATCTACAAAATCTGCAGTAATCGGGGATAATAATATCAGTGTACACTTGAAATTTGTTATTACTGTATTTACTTTCTTTCTTTGTATGGTCATCTACACTTGCATCTGTTGTAGACAAATACTCCCTCCGTCCGAAAATACTTGTCATCAAAATCAACAAAAAAGGATGTATCTAAAACTAAAATACATCTAGATACATTTTATTTATTTATTTTGATGACAAGTATTTTCGGACGGAGGGAGTATATTGTTATGTTACACAAATTGTATCATCTTACTACTTGAGTCAGCCTTCCCTTTCGGCAGAGTGATGCCTTTGGATGTCACACAAATTGGGTTTCTCGGCTTTTGATTGTCACACAATAATGTTTGTTGGAACAACATTCTGCTGTTAGTGTTGGTTTGTTTACAGAGATCCTAGCAAGCTTATATATACTGATGATGAGTCTTGTTGCAACCTTATGTATAGTGGTTCCTGCTTATTTGCTCCATGCCACAAACTTGAGCTGCTAGCATAAAAAGTAGTATTGCAGGCGACAGACAGTCAGGAGCACACCTGCCCAACCATATTTTAATTTCTTCCTCGAACGAACGAGGGATGCACACATATTCTAATCTGCCTGTCTCCCCTTGCCTACTTGCCTGCACTCTTGTTACGATTCAGAGAGCACTCACTACTCCACTCATTCTCATCACACACACACACACACACACACACACACACACACACACAGCGCAATAGCTTGGCTTCGCTGGGGAGTCATCAGCCATGAGCGGGCTCGGGGCTGTGATTGCGGGCGCCGTGGGAAAGCAGATCCTTGGCAAGCTTGGTGAGTACGCCGCGTCGCAGATCACTCTGCAGTGGGGGTACAGAGAGGAGGTGCTCGAGATGGAGGAGAAGATGAAAGATCTGGAGGCCGTGCTGGGCGATGCGGACGCCAAGTTGCGTGCACAAGGACACGAAGGTGGACAAGTGTACGCACGGTGGCTTACCAAGTTTAAGCGCACCGCCTACGATGTCGAGGACGTGCTCGATGAGCTGGACGCCAACAAGCTCATCAAGAAGAGCCAGCCCAAGGTAACTAAGTAAATCATCTTCCCCTCCCCTCTCCTCTCCTCTCTACACGCAACAGATTTTCTTCCAATCTCTCATTGGCGACTGTCTGTGCAGAGGGAATCTTAGAAAAAAAAAGTGCCAATCGAATGAATTCATTGAGATGTTGATTCTTCTTTCTCTAATCTCAAAAGTTAGGGTTCAATTCTTGGATTATCGTCTTTGGAGCAAATGCCTTTGTATATATCTCTGATTATGCCATAGCCCATCTTCTTCTGCATCTGTGAAGCGGATGAGAATCTGAAACTAATCCCCCAAAAAATGTGCTTACAGGCTCAAGTTGACTTCAGCTTTTATCATCTTTTTTGCGGGTCAACTTGTGGTTTTCCAGACACAATCAACTCCTGCAGCGAATAACCATGCCCCACAAGATGAAGAAGGTGGTGAAGAAAATAGACGACATTAAAAAGGAGGGCAGTAGGGATCTCAAACTTGTCCCTCACTCAGCAAGGGGACAAGTGAGCAGAAACAATCAAACTTTTGCAGCCAACTGGAATGGTGATGGCACCAAAACTGGAATGGTGGGGAGGGGTGTCGAGAAGGAGAAGATAATCAACCTGCTACTCCCAAGTGAAGAAGCTAACCAGCAGGATATCCCCATCATTCCTGTTGTTGGCCTTGGTGGCGTAGGCAAGAGTGCAAGACAACATTGGTTGAATCAGTTCTTGCAGACAAGAGGGTCACTGTCTTTGATGCCTCAGTCTGGGTTCATGTGTCCAAGGAGTTTGATTTGCACAAAATTGGGAGTACAATCCTGAAAAGAATGATGAATAGCAACATTGACCTAGACAACTGTGATTTGCAGTTTCTGTATGATAATCTGAGCAAAGAACTTGCTACTAGAAGATACCTGATTGTTCTGGATGATCTCTGGGAAGAAGATGGAGATAAACTTGAAAGTTTGAAGCGGATGTTGCAGCATGGCCTCAAGGGTAGCAGGATTATAGTAACTACTCGAAGCCGAAGCATAGTGCAAAAACTGCGCACTGGCTCTCTTGCAAATAAGAGGAAAATTTGCTCAGTTCCTGATTCTGACATACTAGAGTTGGGTGTTTTAGAACCTGGTGAGTGTTGGGAATTAATGAAGCAAAGGGTATTTGGGCCTCATGATGACCACAATGGCTTGGAAGAAATCGGAAAGCAGATTGCAGCCAAGTGTGGGGGTTTACCGCTCGTGGCCAATGCTCTTGGGCAAGTAATGTCGGAGCAGAGGACCGTGGGGGCATGGGAACATATAAGAGATACTAAGTTTGATTTGGGTTTGAGAGAAGGACACCCGAAAGAAACATTAGAGAGGCTAATGTTGAGCTATTACCACATGAAGCCAAAATTCAAACTGTGTTTCATATACTTGGCAACCTTCCCCAAGGGCTTTGTCATGGACAACAGACATATAATCCAGCAATGGAATGCACTTGGATACATCAATTCAAGGCATGATGGTCAATGCTGCATCAACTACCTTTTGGGCATGTCCTTTCTACGAATTCCAGGATCTGCTTCGGTTAGTACCCATAGACACCATTTCTCTTGTATGGCTGGTTCATTTTTACCATTATGTTTTTCTTCACTAGTCAAACTTGGTATCCAGAGAAATTATAAAATTCAGAAAACATTTCTAGACAAGTACTTATGTATGAAAATTCCTCATATACAGCATATGCATTATTACCTTTACATGCTCTGTTAGTTATCCCAATTTTAGTGGCATAAAAACAATTTATGAAAACCCATGGTTTTCTAGTAAAAAATGTGGGTAGGATATTTGTTCTGTATAAAGACTCCACACTTCTTGAGGAAATTGCAGTTTTAGTGGATCGCAGTGTCTTCTCTTGACTCCTCTTTAACATTTCGTATTCTCAAGGGGCTTTACATTTCTCTTTGCAGGTTAGTCCAAGTTCATTGCATTTCAAAGCTCCTCAAGAACTTGCCATGCATGATTTGGTGCATGATCTTGTATCAGTAATTGGTGCTGATGAATTCATTGATCTGGATGCTACCAAAAGCACCAGCTGGAACAGAGCTCGTTACTGTCGACATGCACAGTTAACCAACTTCAAGAATGACCCCGAGGCTTTCAAACATATTCCAGGCAAGCTTAGATCCCTCCACTTTAGGGATTTGGGGGGACTGCAACTCCCAAAAAAGGCATTCTCTTGGTCCAAATACATACGTGTCTTGGACCTAAGTGGACATTCAGCTGAATGCCAATCTGCTCCAAGTAGAGTGGTGCTGCCATCTTCCATTAATCAGTTGAAGCTAATTAGGTACCTTGATGGCACAGGCTTGCCTATAAAGTCACTTCCTAAGAATTTTCATGCACTTCAAAACATGGAAACTCTTATTCTATCCAATTCCTTACTTGAAATCTTGCCTGACAGTATTTGTCGCCTCACCAAACTTTGCTATTTGGACCTATCTGGCAGTAGCGGCCTCAGTAAGCTGCCTGCATCACTAGGGGAGCTCTCTCAACTATTTTTCCTTAATCTATCCGGGTGTTCTATACTCCAAGAGTTGCCTGAATCAATCTGTGAGCTTATGTGCTTACATCACCTGGACATGTCAGATTGCTGTGCTCTTCAAAAGCTGCCTAATAAATTTGGTGGCCTTCTTAAACTCTCATTCTTAAACTTGTCAGGATGTTCGAAGCTCACCAAACTACCTGACAATGTAAGCTTTCCGTGTTTAGAGCATCTGAACCTATCTAGTTGTCACGAGCTAGAAAACCTGCCAATTGATTTCGGCCACCTTCAGAAGCTTGAGTTCATGGACCTCTCTGGTTGCTACAAGGTTCCGCTGCTACCAGTATCATTTTGCCAACTTAATCATTTAAAACACCTAGATCTTTCGGATTGTCATAATCTCAAAGAACTCCCTGACTGTTTTGGTCACCTCTTCGAGCTTGAATATTTGAACCTAACAAGTTGTGCTAAGCTTCGACTATTGCCTGAGTCGATATGCAAGTTGTTTAAGCTGAGGCGTGTGTATCTGTCATACTGTCTGAAGCTCAGTGAGCTCCCCTCCTCATTTGGTGACCTTGAGCTTCACATACTGCACATGAATTGCCTTAGAGATATGAATGACTGCCCTGACAGCATCGGTGACATGACTAGTCTAACCCAGTTTGTGACTTATAATGCAACTTCTGGTTTGCTTGATAAGGCTAGAGAAATTCGAAGGCGCCTAAATCTTGTGGGAAATGTACATGAGGTAAAGAGTGGAGAATGCAGTATAGTGGATCTTGTGGGATTGGCTTGTTCAGATCTGAAACTTGAAGGCCTTCAGAATGTCGAGCAACCAGGTGCAGACAGTCTCAAACTGCGTGATAAATCAGACATTCGAGTGTTACAACTTTGCTGGGAAGATGAAGGAGGTGAATCTGTGCTGGACAGGCTCGTTCCTCCTCGGACTCTTGAAGACTTTTCGCTAATCGGGTATAGGAGCAGTGAATTCCCTGACTGGATGTTTGACATCTCGTCATATCTCCCTTTTCTCAGTGAACTGAATCTTAAAGGTTTGGAAGCATGTGATCATCTTCCTCCATTTGGGGCACTGCCAAATTTAAGAAGGTTGTCTCTGCATAACATTCCCAACATCAGAAAAATCGGTAAGAAATTCTATGGAGAGGGCGGACCTTGTCTGAAACTAAGAGTACTGATGTTGAACTCGATGGAGAATTTGGAAGAATGGTGGACAACAGAGTCAACTAAAGAAAACGAAGAGTTTCTAATTACCAATTTGCATTATTTGGAGGTAGTGAACTGCCAAAAGCTGAAGTTCCTACCATATCCCCCAAGAAGTATGTTTTGGTTTTTGAGCAACAGCGAGAGAGTTTTGCCAGAACGTGGATTTGGAAAGCTCTCGTCTTCCATTCCTCCTTCTGAGATGGTTCTAGGGAACTGTAGTTTCTCTGAAGACAAGTGGGATAGACTTCAACACTTCCCCACCCTTGAGATATTTCAGTTAACATCCATCAGTGGCTTGAGGACTTTGCCAGAGGTCATGCGATGCTTCAGCTCTCTCACTGCACTACATTTATCTAAGTTGAAGGACCTAGGGGCACTGCCAGTATGGCTGGGCCTCCTTGAATCTGTACAAAAAATTGTAATCCTAGATTGCCCGAGCATGACATCCTTACCTGAAAGCATGAAGAACCTCACCGCTCTTAAAATATTGATATTATCAGAGTGCAAAGGCCTGGAGACATTACCTGAATGGTTGGGACAGTTGACTTCTCTAGAACATCTTGAGATCATGGATTGCCCCAACCTGACATCTTTGCCTGAAAGCATGAAGAACCTTCCTGCTCTTAAAATACTGAAGTTATTAGATTGCGAAGACCTGGAGACATTACCTGAATGGTTGGGACAACTGACTTCTCTAGAAGAACTTAAGATCGGATGTCCCAACCTGACACCTTTACCTGAAAGCATGATGAACCTCACCGCTCTTAAAACACTCTGGTTTGGGTTGGAAGACCTGGAGACATTACCTGAATGGTTGGGACGGTTGACTTCTCTAGAAACACTTGTGATTGGCGGTTGCCCCAACCCGACCTGTTTGCCTGAAAGCATGAAGAAACTCACAGCTCTTAAAAACCTGGTATTGGTAGAGTTCAAAGGCCTGGAGACATTACCTGAATGGTTGGGACAGTTGACTTCTCTAGATCAACTTTTAATCGAAGATTGCCCCAACCTGACATAATTGCCTGAAAGCTTATGGAGTCTCTCTGCTTTGAAGCTACTCAAAATTGTTGGATGTCCAAGTCTGGCTGAAAGGTGCCAAGGGGAGGATGCCCGCAAGATTTGTAACATCCCCAATATCGAATTCAGCTGAGCTGTTGTACGTAGTCCATACTTGTGTTTTGAAGAGCTCAATCTCTGAGGGCATCGTCGCTGAACATCTTTGCTGCCGGTGCCTACATACTCCATACTTGTGTTGGAGGCTGTCCTGTTGGTCCCAGCTGCTGCAGAGGAGGTAAGCGGTATTACCACTTTTTTTCTTCTTTCAATACAATTTTTTTATAAGATACATGCAGCCTTAGTCGTAGCTAATCTTGTCAACTGTAAGAAATATAGAAGTTTGCATAAAGAACTTAGGAGTAACTGAATAATGTTGTTCTATTCTAGTGCTTCTCAATAATCACTGGTGTGGTTGAGAAAGGAATTGAACGCCATGGTTCTTCTGCCTGAGGAGAGCTCCGAGTCTTCTATATATTCCCTGTCAGCTCCGAGGCCACGACAACGTACGTAAGGTTATTCCTCGTCTGCTCCATTCTGTCATTTATGTAATTTGCCGTTTGTGCCACTGCTCTTACTTTGTATGCCTGCTAATGTGGCTACTGTCTTCCATAGAGGAGAGGAGCGCACATCTTGTGCCTGGCTGTGCAGACTGCAAAATACTATCGGGTGTGCAGTGTGCTGGCTCTCCAAGATTTTGTCGTGCTGAATTGGGAGCAGTATGTCATCTAGTTTTGTAATACAATCGGGTGTGCAGTGTGCATAAGATTGTCGATGTTTCATGAGGTGTTTATTTTCATGCAGCAGGCCGCAGGAATAGGACAGCTCTGTGTGTTTTTGTTTGTTTGTTTGTTCCCATTTAGAATCCCGCGCATGCGTGCAGCTGCTCAATTCTTGGTACAGGTCCTTGTTTTTGGTTCATGAGCGGTATTCATTCTGTTTTTGGTTCAATCTTCCATTATGGATTGGTAACGGCATGTCCTTGTATTTGCGCCTCTTTTGTTTGAGATGACATTATGGATCAATACAGGGCTTTCCACCTCTTTGTCTTTTCAAATTATGTTCAAGCAGCAGCTAATTTTCCTTGTGAGCTGTTTGCTGGGCGTGCTGATCTATATTAGGTTTGCTGTACTAGTATAATTAACATGAGAGACACGGTTTTCTTTTTCTTTTTCTTTCTTCCGCGAGAGACACGGTTTTGCTTCCGCTAGAGGCATGATTTGCTTCCACTAGAGGCACGGTCGTGCCTCTAAAAAATGAAAATGCGTTTTCTTTTATTTCCCTTCCGCGAGAGGCACACTTTTGCTTTTGCAAGTGCCTCTCGGAAATGAAAAAAAAAATGCCGTGCCTCTCGAAAACTGAAAAAAAATGCGTCTTTTCCTTTCGTGCGTGGCACGATTTTGCTTCCATGAGAGGCACGAGTTTGCTTTCACGAGAGGCATGGCCATGCCTCTCGAAAATTGAAAAAAATGTGTTTTTTCTTTTCGCGAGTGGCACGATTTTGCTTACACGAGAGGCACGATTTTGCTTTCGCGAGAGGCATGGCCGTGCCTCTTTCAGAAAGGGAAAAAAAGTGCTCCCGATTTGTTTTTCGTCTGTTTTTTTATGAAAAAAGTTTGCCTAACCTTATCAACAAGAGACCTAGTTTTGAAGATCTCGATGCGAGGAATCCAATGATGAAAACGGTTCAAGATTCGGACACACTGTTTAAGAGATAAAATATTTTGAATAAACGAATCTACGAAAAAAGGGAAAACTCTCAGGTTGTGACAAGTGGCGCACCACTTATCACAATCTGGGGAGGTGGGAATGATCTTTGGAAGTAGTACTTCTCACTTAGTGATTT